>NW_025335289.1:831561-874849 GCF_004798865.1 Varanus komodoensis
GCCAGGCGGGGGCCGCAGCCGGGCCGGCGCGCGTGCATCGGCGGGCCGCGGCCCCCGAGTGCGGAGCGCCCGTTGCGGGGAGCCCGTGCCGCGGAGGCGCGGAACCGGGCAGGCCCCGGCGCCCGGCACGACCGCGATGGCTGCAGGCTGCGTGGCCTTCGCCGCCGCGGCTCTCCTCGCAGCGGCGCGCACGGGGGTGCTGCACGGAATGCCCTTCGCGCGGGCCGGGCCCGCCTGGGGCTGCAGCTGCAGAGCACCGGTTCTGGCACGCCTCGCCTCGCCTCGCCTCGCCTCGCCTCGCCGTCGCCCGGAAGGCATGTGGAGATCGGCTCGACGGCGCCTTGCCGGAGATGCCCCGTACGCGCCGCGGCGCGCTTCGATGCGGCTTTCGAACCCGAAAAAGCCCCGCTGCCTGCAGCCCGCACGGCTTCAGAAAACGCTCGTTCCCCCGTTCTGCTGGCAGAGATCCTGTAACGGTCTCGGATCCATCGGTGGGAATCGAGCCATTCGGTTGCTTCAAGCCCGGGGTCTTCCTGCCCATCTGAGGTTTCCTTCCAAAAGTTGCGTCTTCGGGCCTCTGAACGGCTTGGGAAAGACATTCGCCACCAGGCGTCAGCAAAGCGGGGACTGGGAATGGTTCTCTTCTTCTGCAGCACAGAAATAAGAATTGTCTCCAATATTAGGAACTCGGTGGAAGGGCCGTTCTATACCTTTCCAGTCTGAAGGCTCTTAACACGTGTATGCACGCTTCCCCATCATCAGTCTCATGACAACTGTTGAGCGGGCAGGCTCATAGTCTTCCACAGGGTGATAAAACGTACTTGATTCCTTCCTTGTAATTTCTGAATGTGCATCTACAGGTTTGAATGTGTATATCCAAATTTTAGGCAATTGGGAGCCCTCGTTCAGTGCCCATTTTCAATGTTTCATATATGATCACTTGAGGGCAGTTTTCTAAAAGCACTCCAACGCTGTAAGCTGCCCAGAGAACTTTCAGTTATGGGGCAGCATAGCAATGGAATTAAATAAAATGCTGTGATCTATTAGGCCAAGTTTGCTAAATGATAGTTTCTCCTTATATCCTGTCTGAAGTCAAAGATTAATCCACACTTCCCTGTTTTGAACAGGAAACCATGATTTAGCCACCCCAGAAATCTTGCATTCCAATTCCTTTTTTTAAAACAGCTTTGGCAAATTCCAAAGTTTTCCCAAGCCTGTGGGTAGCTCCCTCTTAGGCTGTTTGGGTAATTGAGTACTGATGCTCAGAGAATTGAATTCATTGTTCATTTAGATGGTAATTCATGAGCTAGAGTTGCTCCAAACTATCTTGCTGCCTAAAGCAAGGGATAAGATGGTATTCCTTCCCCATCTTATTCACAGAATCCAGCGAGACTAGAATTTTACTGGAACACAGGTAATGAGAGGCCTATTCTGATGCAAATGTGAAGGCCAAGAAAAGCCTAAGAAAAATTTGGGCAGGGGAAGGGTGTTTTGGCTTTTTTCTGGAGACTTTCCCCCAAACCCCCAATTAAACAATTCTGGATTATGAAATATTTTCACTTTGAAAGAAAATACTTAAGGTTTTAATATATTTCTACCCACCCTATATTCTTCCAAAATATTTCTGAAAACCATTTAATAGGAAGTCTTATGGGATGACCAGATGTGCAACTTTTCTGGAAATTTTGAAGCACTTTCATCTCTGTGCATGATTTCCAATGTCGTCGTTCCATTAAATTATTTGATTAAAAATAATCAAATATCTTTTTCTAATATAGTGTTTACTAATATTTACACGGATTTCAAGTCATGCTCAGTTTCCCAGCATATGACTAGTGCCATTATACTGCAGTTTGCGAAGAAAATAGGCATTCTTCCCGTCAGTCTGACGGTGCAACAACCCCTCATATAATCCCACGGACAGGACGAGAAGCCCCAGCTGGGCAGCAGGCACTGCTGGAATTCCCCTCAGGAATTACCACCTCAGGAACCATCTGCAATGTAATTATCTCCGAAGGCAGAATGGAAACCAGTTTGGAAGAGCGAGCCAGGATCTCAAAACCGTGCAATAAGGATCCCGTTGGGAGATGAATGGGTACATCTACAGGTATCTTCCCAGTACGCCACTGCGCCTAGTCACCTGTGTACATTCTGTCTGTTCCCGCTGATTCTGCAACTCCATGGCAAAACAAGAGGAAGGTCCACTAACCAAGCTGCCTGTTCTTTCCATTGTTTGCTTTTCGCTTGACTTGGGAGAGGTTTGCAAAACACGTGAGGATCTTTTCTTGAAATAACCTACTTGTTGGTCAACTGGAAACAGTAAAAGGAGCTTGACTTTTATGCTCTGTGCGAAGGTCAAGCGGATGAAATATAATAAAATGTGAGTTGGTGCAAAGAAGACAACGCAGGCAGTACACTTGTAAGAGTCCCTAAGTTTATTTTTCGCCTTTCATAGGAGGCTTGTGCAACAGGCTTTTAAGTCATTCCTCAGAATCGAGTCTTTCTGACTCAAGTCATCATCAGACCATCAAGTTCAAAATATGAAAATGCAAAAACAGAAATATACAAAGAACTACACAAATTGTGTTCCAAGGAGACCATGCTGGCCTCACAAATGCTATGTGCTAGCTTGCTTGAATTAAAACTGGGGAAAAAATATACAAGTATGACCAGATAAATTTAGACGTTAGAAACTCTGAATTTCAAAAACCATTTTAGAAGATACAAAAATTGTCAAACTGAGATGGCCCTTTTTCATTTCTACACTGTTTTTGGTCTGCTAATAGCCTAGAAATAATTGTGTTGGGACTTAACTCATGTTTTAGGAGCATATACTTATTCCATTTCATGTCACACACTGTTGGGGCTGGCTATCAAACCTTGCTAGTTAAGGTGTGATGGGAGAATGCTGCAGTTGAGAAGAACAGCCCGAGTCGGCCATTTCTGTCCATGGGCAGAAGCAACTGCTTTTAACCATTCTGAATGCCCCTGAATATTGGATCTTTTAGACTGGCCAATCTATAAATATTAGCAGGGAAATGCAAATCTTACGGTTGTTCAGTTCAGGCGATTAAACCAGTAGCAACACATGGTTATTCGGTCCCACAGAAACCCCTTCTGCTGGTGGCAAATAGGACTGCGCATCAGGAAACCCTCCAGCGCCACTGCATGACTCAAGGGCCCCCAGTTATGCCCCCCCACTGCCCCTCACAGGCTGAGTGGTTTAAGCAAATCACCTGTAACGCCTTTTGAAAAGGTAATGGAGCCACCTAAGTAACTGAGCTGCTGTTAAACGACGCTACTGTGAGCTACCTGAATCATGACCAAGAGTTCCGAAAAGCATTCCCAAGGACAAACGAAGCTTTGCCTGAAAATAAATGAAAAAGGAATAGGAAGGGGGAGGAAGAGAGTGCCTGAGCTGCTTTCTCCTTTACCTGAACCACCCACATCGGCCCTTTTCAACCGGCAAGTCTATTTACAACGTTCCAGCTGAAAGCTGTCCCCAAGCATGCCTGTTCTGAAGACTCTCTCCCTCATGCAGACAAACACACACAGGCTCAATTTACTCCTCTTCACTCAGGAGGAAGCTAATTCTGAAATCTACCATAAAATATTTCTGTAAACATTATATCATGTTAATATATTGTATTTTTAAAGCATTCGTTTTTGTAAACCTTCCAGAGAGCTTTGGCTATTAGGCAATGCAGAAATACAATGAATGGAAATGAATGCTTTGAAGTGGGCTCCATTTGTTTTAAAAATAGCAAGGCTATTCCAGATGAAGATTATTAAACGGGAAAATCGGAGGTCCCCGCGTCCCTTTGCTTAGTCCTGAAAAGTCCTGTTAGGGACACGTGTGGCCACCTGGAAGTGTAAACCACCCATCCAGTCCGTTTTATTGCACTGTATTGTAGAGATAAAATATATAATGAACAGGATTTCCAGGTTCTTTGAAGGAAATGTAAAAAACAAGCTTTATCATGATTTGTCATTTATTATCAGCAACAATAGCATTTCTGCAAGGCCAAGAGAACATGATTTGCACGTTAGAGTATCAGTGATTTCAGAACTACATTTTCAAATTTTAAAACGTGTCAAATTAGCAGGGAAATGCTCCATCTTTCCCTGCAGACCATGTATTCAGGGCCCCCCCCCCCCCCCCCCACCATCCTTCACTTGAATCCCTCCTTGCTCTCTGTGGTTTTGGGACAAAACCTGTGAACTGTGCAAGCGAGTCTCCACAAGCAATACTTAACTCTTGCCTGCCCGTGGGCATGAAGGCCTTTGAGGACTGACTGCATGTTCAGCCGAGTGGCGTCCCTTCAAAGAAGTGCTCCCTGTGTGACAGGCACCCATGTCGAAACAGCTCAGCTTAGCGTACCCCTCTCTGCAATGCCTTTCCAATTCTCTGCCGCGCCCCTTCTGGGTTTCCTTGGGCCGCTGCTCAAGTGGCAACAGCACCTAACCTTCCGGCCAGTGAGGCGCACGGGTTCTTCCGTCCAGAATCTGCCTGCAGATGGGCTTTTCTGGAGGGCACCCTCTTCCCGCGCCACGGAGGCCCAGCATCTGGCCTCTGCTGCCTGCCCAGCCCTTTCTGCCCTGGGGGAGCAGGAGCTCCAAGTTCACAGCTGGACGTCCACTCGGTGCACAGCAGTGCTTCCTGCTGCCACGGCTTTGCTAGGCCGGGTCGCCAGCCAGGCTCTGCGACACCGATCCAGAGAGTATGGGTGCAACTCTACCATATGCTATCCCAGGGCCCCAAAACTCATCTGTTGTTGATGAGCATCGGTGTGATGCAGCGCTGGCCTGCATGCTCCTCTCGCTGCAGCTTGCTGCTCTCCGGCTGCACCTGCCTGCTGGACACAGATGGCTCCCGGGCATTAGAAGTGCTTGAACTTATGCTGCTAGTCCTCAAGCCCTGATTGCTTCCAGAGCTGAATGGGTGGATGGTGCTGGCCTGTGTCTCATGACCTTCACACAACAGGTCCTGAAGGGCTTCATACTCTGCATCAGAGAGAGGGAATGTGCGGGGCTCCCATGGCTGGACGTTCTAAAACAC
Organism: Varanus komodoensis; assembly: GCF_004798865.1. Taxonomy (NCBI): domain Eukaryota; kingdom Metazoa; phylum Chordata; class Lepidosauria; order Squamata; family Varanidae; genus Varanus; species Varanus komodoensis. The sequence goes on from NW_025335289.1 coordinate 836,621, forward strand.
AGAGAAGAGACAGTTTTACTTACCGATTTCTACCCCACCTTTTAAACCAAAAATAGACTCAGGGCAGCCTAGTTTCTCCCTGAATTATTTTACATAAATAAGCAGTGCAGGCTTCCAGTTACTGGATCTAGTTTATATCATAGATCAGAGCAGAGGGCAGCAAGGTGCCTTGTGAAGATTTTAGCTCAACACAATTAAATAACAACCACTCCATTTATCTCGTTCCCCAGGCTCATTAATACGTTTCAATTTTTGTTTTAGAAAAATAAGAGACCTTCCACAGTGAGCCGGTGTGTTTAAGTTCCTGCTGGCGAGGCTGACCGTAATCTGGACCCAAAAGCCTGCTTGCTGCAAGCCACCAAAAGCGCAACAGGTGGCCGCATCCACCACGCACGTATCTCAGGACATCCACAGTCTCCATGCGGAAGGAGTATGGAGGCCAAGCAAAATGTGTGATTAGTAACTCTGGTCTGATGGCAAACCAAAGGGAGCATGTAACCAATTCCATTCTGCAGTTGGCTATTCTGGTTTAGCAGCCCTTTGCTAACTGTTTGCGACTGAAAGCTAAAGGTACAAAGCTAAAGACCATCTGGAAGAGGCCATCTTCACCTGGAGATCATCATCCATATCCAAGAAGGAGAAACCGGTGTCTTCACTGAAGGACAGGCCCCCTCTGCTTCTGCTCCTTATCAGGTGGGGTGCTGGGGCACTGGAAAGCTCTGGGCTGAGAGACCCTGCCGGAGAGCTTGCGCACTGGGACTGGCTGAGGTTCTGCGATGCCACATCTGGAGATCCCGGCGGAGGCATCCATCGGCCATCTGGCTTGTTTGCGCTCCTGAAATAAGAATGCGCCACCCGTGAAAACTTGCATGTGAGAAATGAGGTAGACCAAAAGCAGCACTGCGACAGTCCGAGTGAGGGGAGAGGCACTTGGTGTGACCACGGAGCCCAGCCTCACGACGCGTCCTTGTGCACTCTTTAGAGAAGGGGAGTGTTCCCCCCAGCTCCTCACTGAAGGCTCGTGAACAGCTGCCTGAAAGCACCTCCCTAGGGAATTCAGCCTCAGGAGGGAGTTTTTTTCCAGGGATTATCAAGAAGGGATTAATGCAGAAAAGATACCTCTACGAAAGGGGAATTCTGCATCCCTGAAACAGGGTGGAGAGGCTGCGGAGTCCCGACTGTCCCATTTGACCGCCATTCTATCCCAGTGCTTGCGTGCCCTCGGAGGACAACGGAGCGATGCTCACACCAAAGAGCTGATGTGAGAGGAACTCTGGGGGGCTCCCTACCTTTGGGGGTGACATTCAGTTTAGAACGGCTGTGCACCCTGCAGTGCCCTTATGCTACGCCGTGACTCTGTGCTTCGCAACTCTCTCCTGTGTCCGTGGGACCCAAGTTCTCAAAATGCCTAGTCTCAAAATCTCCCCAGCAGAAGCACCTCAGACTAAACTACTGAATCTTGGACAAAAGCTCCATCATTCCTATTTGAAAACATGCCAATGCAGTGCAAGGGGACCATCACGAGTATCCAGACATCTGGGTGGAATACAACTGGCTTGAGGATTATTCCGCAACACGGAGCTTCCAGGAAACGGATACCTGTTTCCTCGCTTATGTGAAACGCCTCCAGTCCAGGAATCCCAGCGGGCCCGTTCCACCTCCTCATATTTTTGGTGATGGTTCAGGTATGCCTCGTCAGATGTATCTTCCAGCTAGGACCAGAGAGTGACACATTTGAAAACTAAGAAACTGGTTAAAAAGCAGAAAGCAGAGAGGAGGGCTGGATGAGAATATAAACAGTGGAGCCCAGGGTTCCGTATTCGAACTAATCGTCTTCTACCTATTCCTAAATGATCTGGAATTAGGAGCAAGCAGTGAAGTGGCCCAGTTCACTGGTCTCATCTAACTATTAAGGGTGATTGATTGATTAATTAATTAATTAAGGCTTGTGAGACGCTTCAAAGGGGACTCACAAATGGGCACTGAAAGGGCAGGTGTGGCTCAGTGTAGGCAGGTATCAAGCGATGTGCAGCCCATGAGCCAGTGGTGACTGAACGAGAGCTTGATCTCATCCTGGACAGCTCAATAAGAGAATCAACCTACTGCGAAAAAAGAGAATTCCATACTGGGCATAATTAGAAAAGGAACTGAAAATAATAGGACCAAAGCCATGCTGTGAACACACTTGAAACACTGTGTACACTTCTGGTCACTGCACTGAAAAAATGTGTAGAAAACGGCAACAAAACAATCCAGGGGCTGAAGTAACTCCCCTATGAAGAAAGTTGCAGCATTAGGAATTGCTCTGCTTAGAAAAGAGAGTGAGAGGAGACGCATCCAAATATACAAAACAACGCACGGGGAGGAGAAACGGGAAGGGGGTGGGGATGTATTTTCCTCCTCTCTTACAAAAGTGACTGATGGGAGACGGTGGACGAACGCAAGGAAGTCCTTCACACAGCAGAGAAAAACTACGGAATTGGCTGCCAGGGGATGTCCGTGATGGGCACCAAGCTCAAGGGCTCTGAAGGGGATGGGGAGGACGCACGAAGGAAGAGAAGGCTACAAGGGCTCCGTGCTGCCACCAGGACCAGAGGAAGGGTGCCTGCACCCACCAGTTTCTGGGGGTCGGGGGCTGTTGTTCTTGTGGCTTTCCCACGGACAGCTCGCTAGCCACTGTGTGAGTGGGAACACTGGCCTGGACGGTCTGGCTCTGACACGGCACGGCTTGTGCCAGGGTCTCCTGCGATTCACAGAAGTTTACAGGCACCCGGGGAGGGGGCCGTTTTTCTTTTCTGAGGCCGGAGAAGCACTACCATGTAATCTACACAGGCGAAATGCATTGTTATGAAATCACTACAGGATTTCCACTCCTGCCAAGCCCTTGAATTGCTGGGTCAATGAAAATAAGCAAGCAGGCAGAAAGAGCTGCTCAGACCAGGGCTGCACCACGCACTCCTGCAGCGGGGCTCGTTGCTCGCCACCCCCGGTACGATCCTGGGACAGAAGGACGTCTCCCCACCACGGCGGCCACGAGGAGCGTGCGACCTGTTTTAACATCAGGGGAGGGAGAGGCAGGAGCTGCCAGGGATCTCCACACCGCGCCCGCTCGAGGCACGAGACGGCACACGGCCCGCCTGCTCCTTACCTCGGAGTCTGCCTCGACCATCTTCAGTTCTTTGGGATCCACCATTCTCCAGCTGCAAAACAAGCACAAACTCCAGGTTGGGGCCAGCCGACACATGCTGCTTGACTGACTGCGTCCACCGAGATGCCCAGATCCTGGTCGCGCAAGGCACGCCTGTTCGCAACTGGGCCTGCTAAGTCTCAACTGCTGACAGGCGAGGCTCAGTCCTGCAACTTCTGATGAGAAAGGGGTGGCTGGGGGGGGGCAGCCTTTGGGAGGAGAAGGGGCAGCAGACGTCCCTCCTCCGCAGCTTCTCCTCTTCCTGCCACAGTGGCTGGGGGAGAAAGGAGAAGCTCCTGCCCCAGAGCTGGAGACAAAGCCGCTTAGCCTGTGTCCGCACCGATGAGCTGTGCTGATCTCGGAGCCGCTCTCAGGCATGAAGCCGAGTCACAATCCGCACTCCAGGTTGCAAACTGGAGCGGTCTTTTTCTAATGAGTTCTCTTTATCTTTTCTGTCATGTGCCTTATCCCGACAGCTTCAGCTATAAAAGGAAGTGAATAGGAGGCAGAAGCTGGCGATGGCTCCCAAGGTCAGAAACAAACTGAGCTCCAGGCTGCGTCTGAACTGTGGGGCTGGGAAAGGGTGCCTTTTGTTTCACGTTCGGAGGAAGCTTCGGCTCCGTTCAGAAGCCAGAGCCTGAACCCCCCTCTCTGCAGGGCAAAGATGACGAGCCAGGTCACTGAACTCTGCCCCCCGCACCCCCATGCAAGCATTCTTCAACCACCGCGGAGGTTAGGCGCCTACGGTACAGCTGCAACATGGAATGCTAGAAAGCACCGAGACTTTGCAGTAGCTGATGAGACGTTCCGTCCAGCTAGAGTGGCCCGTTTTGGTCAGAGACAAGGGCGGGGCTCTATTAAGAGCATCATCGGCCTGTCCCACCACAAGGACAGAAAGGGAAGGGCAGGTCCCACGGCTCCCCGCTGGCCTGTCGCAGCACATTCCAGGCATGCCCCTCCGGCACGTTCGAGCCTTTCGTGGCTGCAGCGCAGGTCAGAAACAGCCACTAAGCCCGAGAGCTGCAAGGCCATTTGGGGCGGGGCGCATGCCGGCATGACGCACCAACCAGGGCCCCCCAGGCACAGCGAAGGCTATGCCTCCGAAGCCCTGCCTGCCGAACACTAGGGCATCTGGCACATCTTGCCACATCTTTCGTCCTGCCCAAGGACAAGGGGGATCCTCTGATGTGGTAGGTGCTTGCATTTTCTCGGGAAAGACAACGTTCTCGTGCATAAACAGACAGATCCAGCTGCTGTGCAAACTCACTAAAAGCTTTCAAATGCCCGCACCTTGGCGTCAAAATCTCTTTGTACTGCAACTTCTCCACCCGTGTGGCTGCAGCCATTGACATTGGGATGACGATGTTGTTGATGTCGTAGGAACATTCCACTCTTTTCTTCTTTGCCGGCTGCAGAGACCAGGGAGGAATCATTAAAAATAAGGCAGGAACCTGGAAGCAAACCAGGTCAAGTTCCCTATTTAGCCAATGTCACCTAATCCCAGGCACTGGTTTAGGAAATAACATGCCCTGGGCGAGTTCCAAGAACTTCTGCACCAGCATCTCATCATGTTGCGAAGCTGGGCTGGGTGACTGCAAATGCCGTGGCTGCACAGCACTGACGGTCTCTGCTGAGAGGCTCCCGCGGCGTCTTTCAAGGAAAGACTGGACAACCACCCGCTGGGGAGGACCTGAGCAGAGGCAGCTGGAGCGGGGGGCGGGGTCAGACTAGATGGCCCTGGAGACTCCTCCTGACTCGCTCTGGGTCCATGTTTCTGCCTCCTGTCATTGCCCCGTTTCCTGCATTCATGCATCAATCATGCCATTATTTCTAGCATGGCCACGTTCACTGTGTCGAGTGTATCAATGGAAAGGGGAGGTAAAAATCTTGCGACGACAAAAGGCCACCAGGCATTGCATGAGGTTTTGTGGCACCCAGGAAAGCAACCATGTCCAGGTGAGATCAAGGACAAAGTTGCCGACGCAGACGCGCGAAAAAGCGTCTTGCCCAGCTGGCACCCACAACGCTGTGCTCCTGAGGAAGGATATCAAAGTCATTTCAACCGGATGGACACGTGCAGCTTCACATCGACATGATCCTAGCACCCATGCAGTGCACAAAGCATCTTAAATACGGCTTTTGAACAGTACACTAGAGAAAAGTGTAAGGATGTAAAACAAGCGCAAGGAAGCGAATTTAGATAAAACAAGGCCTAAGACAAAGAAGTTGGGAGACATGGGAATAGTCGTTCCACCCACGAAAAAGATTGGAGAGGGACAAGACGGGTCTCCACTGCCTCGCCTCGCCTGCACATTCTTATTCAGTCCTCAGAAGTTGCTTTCAAAGGTATATCCAGCTACTCCTGTCGGCTTATGTAACGATCTGAAGATCTAAAAGTAATATTCTTAGAAGCAAACACCGAAGTTCTACAAGGTGATGTTTTTGAAAGAACGAAGCAAATTAGTTAGGAGCCAGTTCAAGACAATGGCATATCCTTTAAAAATGGGCTTGCATGACCCAAACAAGCCTCACTTGGCAGGAATGTGGGAGGGACACAAGTTCAAGGGAGGCCACGCAGCAACGCTAAATCGTGCCTTATCCCCCCCCGCCGTTCTGTTTGCCGGAGGACCCTGCTCCCACTCACCAACGCGGAGCTGCCGGCAGCCGTGGAATTGCCAGCGGCCTGGCTGGAGTGCGTGGAGGGAGCATTTTCTAGGCACAGGGATGGCACGTGATGCAAGGAGTTGGGCTTGTGGGTCTGAAGGCTAGGAACAAGCGAGCTCGGACTGGCCGGCCCTTTCACCGGAGAACCTGGCAAAGGAATAGGTGATTAGAGGAACCCGAATGAAATCCAGCATATTGAGACTGAGTCACAACTATTCTGTGCCCGCCCATCAGGAATGACAGATAATCGGACTCTAATTCTGCAACCTCGGCTCAACCACCAAACAGCGGAGGGGAGTTCATTTTCTGGCATGTTTTTTGGAAATAGCCTATTTTTGCAGCAATTACTCCTGCGATCATCACACAGGGTGCATTGCGTGTGTGACCACTTGCTCCACTTCTGAGTCTCTCAAAAGCTGTCACTGACCAGGACTGCTGAAGGGATAGTCACCGTTGCCTCCTGCCCGATGATCAATCTCCCTGGGAGGAGCTGGGGCTGGCAATGTGCTCAGGGGCACCATTAGCTGCTGCTGACTGAGCCAGGCACCCCTGCTTAGCAGCTTCTGCCTCCTGTCCAAGAGGTCTGCCCTCAGGCAGGAGCGGGGGGCAAATCTACTCCACCTCACTGCCAGAGCAGGCAGCACCATCAAGTGGAGCACAGGTGGCCCACCTGGGTGGCAAGCACCGCAGGGCATCCCGCGGACACCGCGGGGTGGTCTGCTGGAAGTAACCAGTCACCCCGTTGAAGCAGCCCGCTTGCACAACACAACAACCCATCAACAGTGACAAACACGTGTGGGGCGCCATGTTAAGAACGTAAGAAAAGCCACGATCGCTCAGACCAAAGGTCCATCTAGGCCAGTCCATGTTGTCCAGACCAGGTCGAGACACCCATCACTGTCAGGCTCTGTTGCAGAATGTCTGGAGACAACGGGACGGACACGGGGAGAGAGGCTGGACTGGATGGCCCTTTGAATTGTCCGCTACCACAAAGCAAAGCTCTTATACAGAACAACTCCCACCCACCCCTGCACCAAAGAGGAAGTGGCACCATTAATGGGACCTTGACCCAAGAGCTTATTGCCTTGGATTAAAGTCTCTGATATGATTTACCAGATGCAGAGAGAGAAGGTGAGCAGATGTTATTGGTAAGGTCTTTCAACCCCCAGTGCGGTTTCTTCAGAGACTTAAGTTTTTGGTTTAGCTTGTGATCCTCTCTTAGCAAGGCTTCAACATGTAAATGAAGAGGGTTGCCTATCAATAGAAAAAACAGTAAGCTGCCTTGAAACACTATTTGACAGATACACACATTAACATTTCCTGTTCACGTTTATATTATGTCTTTTCCACACCACACCTAAGCCAGCTAGGAACAGTAAGGAGACCCAGACTGACTGCAAGCGAAAAGGCTCGCACGAACGCCTTCTGTGGAGGGCGTCCGCGTTTCCACACCGGGAGGGAAGCACATCCGTTCCATCCCTTCAGCGGCGTTTTCCAGGCAGGCAAGGGAGGAGGCTGCTCGCTGCTCCAAGCGGGCCCCGGGAGGGTGACCAGCACTCCACCCACACGTGGACCTTTCCCAAGGAGGGGGGGCCGGCTGGGTGCCGCTGCAGGAGCATCTCCAAGCATCCCTCCCCACACCTTCTTATGCTTAGCAAGGTTCTATGGTAAAGGGCCAGTGGGGGGTGCATGTGGCAACTGATGCGCCTTAATTCTACTTCTACGGCAAAGGCAATGCAAAGCATCAGGTTAGGAGAAGCCAACTACACGAACTGATCGACGTGCTGCGGCCTGCTATTCATTGTCGGGACGAAGGTTCCCTTGGTGTGCACAGCAGCATTCGGCACCTTACAAACCAGGGATCTCCGCGGCTCAAAGGAGCCCTCCCTCTGTGAACGTGCCCAGAGACCCTTTCTCCCTGTAAGAGCAAATGGGGCTTCCTCAACTGTGGCAGGACTGAGAAACCTGGTGCGAAGAATCACCATGGAAGGATTCTAGTTTCTCCGTGGCAAACATGCTTGCTCCCGTGAGCCAAAGGAGGAGAAACCACTTCACAAGGCAGGGTTTCCACGTCACACAGAGACTCTGTAGCTTCACTCACCATGGGAAAGTGAGAGTATGGGGTGAAAGCTAGGGTCCAGCAGGGCCACCCGCTCCTCTAAAGACATTGTCTTGGGGTCGATGGTCTGAACAGAAGCCTTACAGCCACACAAGATGCAGGACCTGGGCTGCTCACAGCTGCACTTCATGCTGAGGGGCTTCTGTGGCTAGAAGAAGCAGGCGAAGACATGGTTACGGACATGCAGGAATTCACCGTTTCAGACCTAAAGATGACTGCAAGCAACATGATTCAATGGCCCAAAGCTGCACCGGCGGGCAGGGAGGAATGCATTCTGCTGGTGGAACAAAGGTCACTCGGTTTCTACTGATTCTCATGATGGGAGTGCAAACACGGAGCGGAGAAACTGTGCTTTATCACTCTCTGTTTACAATTTGAGCCTTTGTCAAAGTGGCAGCACCCACACAAAGGAGGAAGGTATGAGTGACCTGAACTGAGGAAAACCGCCGTTGTGGAGGGGGGAATAGAACAGCTGGAAACAGAGAGAATGATCGATCTCTTTATCTGGACAGGTCATTTTTGGGTTAGTGTAAAGCTATCTCAAAATGACTGTGGAAACAGAAGTGAGAGCTCATGGGTATCAGTGGAGTCATCCAAGGGTTTACTTTAACTACGAAGTGAATTTTCTGGAAAAAATCTGACTTGGAAAACTTTCCAGTACAAATTTCCTTTGCCTAGGGCTATTTGCATAGGATTTTTTCCTGTTTGCAATGGAAACTGTCCTGATGCCCTAAAACAGGCATAAGCAACCTGTGGTCTCTAACTCCCATTATGCCTCTCCACTGGTGAGGCGGCTTTAGTGGAGAATTTTCCATCCCACATCACTAAGACTACATCTATGGTCCAGTCCATGGTCCTGTTGTAGTAGTAAGACTTCAAAATTTAAATGGAGCCACATCACTGAATGCAAACGTGACCTCTCCGCGTTACCCCACTCAAAGTTCCCACTAGGAATGGAGGAAACGCCCCTCAAAACTGAGGAGTGGATGTTTTTGCTGTGGTGGGAGGAAAACCATTTGGAGAGATGGCGGGCAGCAGCTGGGCCTCATTTGTACAGCTTACTTCCCCGTGCTTTTGAACACTTTTTGGCACGACACCCAGCAGTACCGGCATGCCTAGAGTCAGGAAGAACAAATTCAAGCACCTGTTCAGTCACAAAGACATCAAGGGGGTTTTGGTCAGTCACCTTTACTCTCAGCCTGGTCTACCCAACAGGGTTACAGGGAAGAGAAAGGGGGTGTGAGGTGCAAGACGCCACACATGACGAGGGGATACAAATCATATCGCTTTACTATCTTACTGACTTTTGATGCCAGCAGCACAGAGGCCACACCCAGCGTCCGAGACGCCGGCGGCCACACTGCAGGGAGGCTGGGGAGGAAGGCAAAAGGGGCAGAGCCGGAAGGAAAGAGCCCACTTCTGCAGCACCAGGATATTTCAGCTTCCAAGTTCTTCCTGCTAGTAACTAAGTCTCGGGGGAGGCATTTTATCTTTGGAGATGAGAGAACTGTGCAAAAGTTGGGAAACCATCAAAACGTTGGTGGTTGGGAGAAAGGGGTCCCCAGAACACCAGACTGGGAACCCCAAGGGGATATAAATGATCTCTGGGCCTTAAGCTTATTCTTTAATTTTATTTCAGTAATATCCAATAGCCAAAGCTCCCTATGTCGGGTCCAACAGTTCATAAAATATACAACAAAATAGAATATACAATATAAGCAACAGAAAAATTATACAATTTCACTAGTGTTAAAACCAAACTTGAATGACTCACCTACTTCTTCAGCGGTTTTGAGTTTGTACAGTTTATATTAAATGGCTTCAATTATAGGAACCTCTGGCAGGTTCTGCTGTATAGGACACTTTTTTAACCGCTAACATACGTTGATAAGCATGATGACCTAATCCTATATACTTGGTTGGGGAAGGGCCTTACCTGCAGCACGGAAGAGCATTTTGGGCCATGTACCTGAAATGTCCAGTCACACCCACAAAACCCAAAGCAAAAGACCAAACAGGACTGCTAACGTGGGCTGGCAATCTGGCTGAAAGCACAGGCAGCAGCTGCACGAGGCGCTGGGGGCAGGGAGCCTCATAAGTGCAGCTGGGTGGTTCAGCAGGGCACCCACGACGTGTGCGGGACGCACAGCGCTCCCAGTTTCCGGAACAGCCACGGCCACTTCTACCGTGTCTCGGCTCAGTGGTGACGCCAAGAGCCTACAGGCAGCCGGGACGGACGGTGCTTTTGAAAGTTAGTGCTTTCAAGTAGCCTGGCAACTCATGGATCGTCGAACCGGGAGCTGCCACTGTATGTGAACTCAGTCAATCCGAGGCAGCGTCATACATGCAAAACTGTTGACATGCGAAATCTGCATGGGAGAACTGAGGAGAAAGGGCTGCAAGTACTGGAAGTGGCCCTTAACCCAGGTGAGCTACAAAGTGAAGTTTTCCTGGACCAGCTTCTAAATCCCCTATTTAAAGGTGCCAGGTGTTCCTACAGGTGAAATCATTCAATATAAACTGAACAAACTAAAACAGCTCAAGAAGCAAGTGATGCCACACAGAGCCCCGTAATCATGTTCTTGGTGAGGAATACTGTTTATTTCAGCTTCTACTGCTGAAGAGGTTCCTCAGACATTCAACAGGACAGCATTCCTCCCAAGGAATTCCAAAAAATCAGAAATCTGGCTTGACTTTTTACAAGCCTAAACTAAAATGGAACAGAGCTGTCACTGTTCAATTGCTCCCACCCGGCAGAATTTGCCCTCCCTTCTTTTCAGCATTAAGGACTAATATCACAAAACTGTTTTCCCAGCCGTAACTGCAAAGGAGACATCTCACACCTACCTTTCTACCAAGGTGAGAGACTGCATTAACTCTCACCAGCCTCCGCTTCCTGTATCTGCAAATTGGACGGATTCTCGCAGCAACGCAGCTGTTGTCAAGGGCAGACGGTGCAACGGGCAGGCTGCTGTTCAGGTGCTTCGGTTTCTTGAGAAGCCGGTCAGCATCCACACCATCCTGGGAGTTGCTGGTGGAGCATGTGTTGAAACTGTGGCCAAAACAAAAAACACCCACAGTGAGAAATGCTCTGAAAGGAATACAACACTCACTCACTATTGTAATTTGGTAGATTTTCTCGTCACACACATTTCTGGATAGTTTTGCTCCTTATTTGTCAAAGCCCACCTATCCGGTTTCACTGCTAGTAGTGATCACATTTTATACAACCCTAACATCAGCTATACTAACCTAATCAGAATGAGCAAAGTCTGAGTAAGCCCTTGTTTTGAACAGAGTTGTGGTAGATACGATTTGCACTCGCTCTGCTCTGGTATACCCAGAAAAACCCTGACAACACAGCTTTTCAGAGTCGCAACAGCGGGACAATTGTAAGCACGCGTGCCCTGCAAACAGCACTGTGGGTTTCTCAGAGCTTCCCAATGTCTTAAATTGACTGGGAGTCTGAGTGTGTTTGTATTACCTATATTTAGCTTTAAAAGCCTTCCATATTACCTTAATGTGCTGCACGTGTTTCTTTCATCAATAAATATTTAGTTGAAGTGTGATCATTGTTATTATTACATTTATATCCTTCCCCTTTTCTTCTTGTGAGGGACTCGAAGAGGCTTATGTGATCCCCCATTATCCATTCTATCCTCACACAAACCCTAAGAGGGAGGTCGGGCTGAGAGTCAGTGGCTGGCCCAAAGATACCCTATCTATCTACCTACCTACCTACCTACCTACCTACCTACCTACCTACCTATCTTTTAGATGGCATCCTTTATGTACGTCATCTCAGGATGGCTTACAATTGAACTTCATGGCTGAGGGGTCTAGAACCTGAATTTCTTGGATCTCCGGTCCAATGCTGTAACTGCCACACGCCACTGGCACACTGATGGAGAGTATAGTGCATTGAACATGGTTTAAATGTTCTATTTCCCCCAAATGCAAGCTTTACTTGGGAATTCCTTTTATTGGAAGAGTCAGTCATATTTTAACTAGGGTTGTAAAGGTAGTGGGGGGAAGGAACATTTTGGAAAGAAAACTTTTATGTGAAAAATTGGGAAAACTTTAAAAATGGATTACAGAATATTTACTTTCAGAACATACATATATTCCTCCAAAATGTTTTTTTTTTTTTACAAATGATGTAACAGATGTTTATGTAAGACTACGCATGGTATCAGATCATTACAATTATTTTGCACTGAAGAAAAGCAAGTCTTTGGTTGTAAACTGAGGACTTGACTATCCAAACACCAGAGCAAGCTGCATTTCCGCCCTTCAGGGGCACTGTAATGATCACAGGAGAAGGACGGCTTCAGTTTCTTCTTTGCTTGTGGGCTTCCCCTTATTGGTGTGGTTGGGAATCTGTTTTTGCCCGCTCACCAGGCCTCAAAGGACTGGAAAAAAGCGCACAACTGCAAGAAGTAGGTGGAGTACAGTCATGCTGTTACCATTCAATTCATGCTGCTGCAAATCTGTTGGATTAAAGATTCAAAGTTGGAAACTTAAGCTACGACAGCACTGCTCCTGCATTTGGCTGGTTTACCAAACAAGTGACACACTTAGTGCTTCAGATGCTGCAGAATCTGCAGGGATCTGGTCAGAAACGAAGCCTGTGATTCTGCCAAAGAAATCCCTCCTACAGCACGTGTGCAAGACCTCTGCACTGCACGGCCTCTCTGGCTCCCTTCCTGTTTCGGACCCCTCCATCTTCAGCAGCATGTGAAAGAAACTGGTCTGTGTTTGGAAGTAAGTCAAACTACGAAATAGCCTGAGGTGTGAAAAGGTGGAGAAGATTGTTGCAATCCAGGCAAAGCTCTAGTTTTTAGAAAGCCGCGGTAACGATAATGAAGTGGTTGTTCTTGAGAGAGAGGCAAAAGTAGCAGAATGGCAGTGGTAACTCAGAAAACAAGACTCATTCAGTTCCATGGGTATTCACTGAGGGTTGAGTCCAACTCCAGTCCCTTTCTTTCCTCAGTTCTTTTTATGGGAATAAATGCTTTATGTCTGCCTGTGGTGGGAGATGACAGGGTTTTCCTTGTTTTCCTAACGTTTGATTATTTCCTCCTCCTCATAAACTGGTAAAACCAAAGATGGTCCTTGCAGTTCAGGGGACACGGGGACACACACACACACACACACACACAGAAGGAATAAAAATATTAAAAAGTAAATTCAGTTTTTAAGTATTGTGCGATTAAACTGTTTTCTTTCATATGCTAAGCATGATAATTTTATGCCAAACCAAGTTATACATAATACACTTAATGTTCTTAAATTAACAAAGCAACTTTCAAGCTGAAAAGACAACTATAATATTGCTATTTTTATTTCTATTTTTTAAAAATATGTTTGTTTTCCCCCAGAAAAAAAACAACAATGGCAAAAACATCCCCCCTTGCATGGCTTCAAACTTTCTGGAATTGATACACCTTTATACTTAAGTAGACCCACTGAAATCAATGAGACTTAAAGTGATAATGTCAATGAGTCTTTGTATGATCAGGTTTATAGTCAACAATTTTAAAAACTTTCATCTATGAAACACTGCAATGACTCTTTAATAAAGGTTTGTCCAGGCCAGCTGACTGCTAACAGTGGAATAAAGCTAACACTAGTTTTTAATGTATGTTTTGGCAAAGTTCAATAGGTTGCTTTTTGGGAAGAGTTCATTATACAAATAAATTTTTCACTGGAACAGTCTTTAATAGTCACTGATATACATGCCCTTTCAAATAATTTACCTGCCTCATGAAAATTAATAAAAGGAAGGAGAAACTGTTTTTACTTTTTTGACCGAAAGACTGTTAGTACAAAAATGAAAGGATAAATACTGATTTCCTATGAACCGAGGGCTTACCTACACTTCTGATATATGAATAGGTGACACACAGACCCCAAATTCAAATAGATATTTATCTGGATATCCAATCTGCTTTTGTTGAAACCAATGTATGGTTTCTAGAAAAGGGAGAGAGAACATTAAAAACTAGGTGCACATGAGTTCTGCACTGGAAACTCTGTGCCAAGCAACCAGCCCATTATTTTGACTAATACAGAAGGAAAAAGTTTTCTGGAAAAAATCCATTCCACATAACTGCCTTCAGGGCTTAAAGCTCCATTATAATGTCTGAAGAAAATCCAGCTGAATTCTGAACAGTGCTTATGCATATTCCTATTTCATGACTTGAGGAATTTTCCATGGAATCATGAGGCTTGCAACAACTTCCTCACAGACCCCGGGCAGGAGGTTTGAAAGAGTAAGCCCCTATATGCAGCCACAGGGCCCTACACAGGTGTCCCTTCTTCCTCTGGAAATATTAAGTGAGCTTTGTAAGTACATGCAGTGAGGGGAGAGGAGGAAACAGGCAGGAATGAAGACTGAAGCTGTTCCACAGTACAAAACGGCCGTTTTCCCTACAGCTATTTCCTAGCCATGCAGTGACCACAAATTAGTATTAATTCCAGTCCTGGGATGCAGGAGCCCAACCATCACAAACAGTGGCCTGTGGCTGCTCGTACGGAACGGCTCTGTTCTACGTAGGCCGACCGGGTCCCAGCTGCTCAATTTGCCGGACCGTCTGGCACAGCGCAACTCCCTGGCTAGTATGGCCCAGCCACTTCAGGGCAGGTAGTGGGGGTGAGAGAACTGGAGGAAGTCAACATCACACGAGCTCAGACCGAGGGGGAGGAAAACGTTGTTGGGCCGACATACATGAGGCACAGTTCTCGAATGTCCCGTCAGTTTCAAGTATATGTCATCGTCGTCGTCTATTTTTCTTCTGTGTGTAAAGCCTTTCAGAAAGACAAAGCGCGTGGTCCCGCCACCCCCTCTATCCTCACAACTGTTCTGGGAGGTAGGCTAGGCTGGCCGTGCACGTCGCAGCTGGACCCAACCATCAGCCCTTCTTCCTCCGGCATGTGCACTGCGCAACTGGAGTGGAGTCTGTGAGCAACGAGGGTTTGTTTTTGCTTCTTGAGCTTAACGAAAAAGAGCAATGTTACATACTTCAGAGAGCTTCAGGCACTGTTTTGCTGATGTACACCCTGGATTACCGTGTAAGGTAAGCTGCCCAGAGAGCCTCATGGCTATGGAACGTGACATACAAGTGCAGCAAATGCAAATACAAACAAACAAACAAACAGCATAAAGAAATAGCACTGCAAAGATTGCAGCCCATGCAAGGATTAAAATTTCTTTCACCAGCATTAATCATCTTCAAATTAAAAGGACGCGCGAAACACCGCTGCGTCGATTTAGCTTCATGGCCCATTATAATGTGAAATCTAACCTCAAATGCTTACGAGCTGAATGAAGCCAAAATAACCCTCCCCAAACTGAAGCACTCCCCGTCCGGGCAACATTATTCCACCACGAGGAGAGGGGCTAGTTCCAACATGTACGGAAGCACTCATAACATTGTTATATGCAGCTTGCATTCTGAGAAGTTATTTTCCATCACCATGCGGGATCATAACCAAAACACCATGGTCCATTTCATACCTAGATCAAGCGGGGTCTTGATTATAAAACAAGAAGGAAGGAAGGAAGGAAGGAAGGAAGGAGGCACAAAAAGCAACTCTTAGACTGGAGGACAGACAAGAGGCCAAGAATCCGACCATGCAACCCCAGCCATTCAGGAGACCCCAGAATTCACCTTCACACAAGCTGCTTTTACACTGCGCTGGTCTGCAACAGCCAAACTATGGCCAACACGGACAGCTGAATTCCAAGGCAACACAGAAATGTCAGCGTGCGGCAACGGCGGCAGATTTGCCACACGGGGAACAGCCTGCACCTGCACCCCCTTCGCCTCGGCTTCTGGCTCAGGGCCTTTTGCAGTCAAGGCTTTCCGAATACAAGGAAGCCTGGCTTGGTTAAAACAAAAGCAAAGCAAAGCAAAGCAAAGCTAAACAGCACACCAGGATTAGATCAGATTCTGTGCTACCGTTTCACAAACCATCATTTCCTACATGGGATAAATGGGAGATTGTAGTTTGTCTGAGTCTGATTTAAATCTCCTCCACATACACAGTGGGGGAGGATGGGGAGCATGTGGGCCTGAGGCTTGCTGGGATACACTCTCATTAGTAGGTAATACCCACTAATGGGCTGCTCTCACTGGAAGGATCCACCACTTTCACAAGGGGAAACTAGTAGGTTCTGAAGCATATGAAGCAAGCAAGCAAGCCCAAACGCTCCTTTCCAGAACGGGACGGATCAGCACAGCTTGCAGAAGGGAGCTCATGAGCATTTCCGCAAATGTCTGGGGATATGTTAGGAAGCATTATGTAGCCTGATGCTTCCATGCAGCCTGAAGTGCCTGATCCTGCCTCAACTTGGAAGCTAAGCAGGGTCAGGCCTGGGCAGAAGTGGGATGGGCGACTTGAGTGTATGATTTTATGATTATTGCTGTCAACTGCCTAGAGAGCTTTGGCTATGGGCAGTATAAAAATGTAATAATAATAATTATTATTATTAGTAGTAGTAGGTCCTGCGGTCGTAACCAAAACAACAGAAGAGCAGTAGCATTACTGTAGCCTGCCGGACAACTCCTATTACTCCTGCCCGATGTGAAGCATAAAGCCTCCATTTTCGAAAAGGCGACAGTTTATATCTTATTCGAAACTGAAATGTGCCTGTGATGTGGGAAGCTGCATGCTGAATGCACCCTGAGTTCCAACAAGCAGTGACACCCTGCCCACTATTTTTCAATACCCCTTAAAATTTCCCTCTGAACTACCCACAAACGAGCATACCTGTCCCTTGGAGAGAGTTACTCCAAATGCACAAAAATTCAACGTGTGGACAAAGTGTTCACATTAATTTATGCATTCTGAGATGCCCAAGAATCAACAAGAATCTCTCCTGCTTGCACAAAGTTATTTGCAAAACCACAAAAACAAAGCAGGTCTAACGTTAATTTAAGCACTGTTCTGTAAGGAGAACCATGAAGCTGCACTAAGCCAGCCAAGATGGGCCCATCTAGATAAACACAGTATTTCCCACAGAGGTCTGCCAGACATCACAAGAAGTAACCCACAAGCAGAATAACCCTGTGGAACGTAGGAGCTTCCTCTCACGACGACGTCACTAAGCCCAATGCCTCCGACCCTTGGAAGTCCGATGCTGCCACTGTGGGAAGACTGGGTGCTTCGCTTTCAAGGTATACTTTGCTATCGGAACTGTGCTTTGCTGAATTTCAGATCCACCGGCACTTGCATGCAATGGAAACAGCAACAGCTTCTCAGATGTCTGCATAACACTCCTGCCTTCGATGAGGCGAACATTCAGCAACTGAGCCATGAGCCAGGCACTTTTACAAAACGCTGAGGACTGCAGAAACATTAAGGGAGCATAAATAAATAGCTAAGGTAAGATGAACCATAGCAAAAATAATGAGGAAAGTGAACTGAAGAGGCTCTTTCATTTCTAAACATGCAAGAAGAGGGAACTGGAAGTCTGAAGCAGGTCCAGCACAAACAGGCCATCGTTGCTGCACTGAGGGGCCGAGTCAAAGTCCTTGTTAAGAACAGCAAGCCTCTTTCATGAGCAGGCACCCCTGTCTGCGCACGGACCCTGGGCTCTGAATCCAGGTGGCCCTCACAGGAACCACAGACAGCGCACCATCCCTGCCGTACCTTTGCTAAAGAAAAGGTGGCGACACCAGCGGACAAGGAAATAGAATACATTAAGCCTGAAGCCAAGCAACTCTATGCCTGGACTATGGGAGTCCTCAACTCGTCCCCCTTCCCACAATCAAGCCAATGCATGCTTCCCAAGTTCAAGAAAATAGACTAGTCTCTACCATGACAAAACAGCAACAATTACAATCCCTAAGACGACAATCCTTGGGTTGTCTCCTTCAGATGCCATTAGACATTATTAACTATCTGCTGCCAAAGCAGTAAAATTGGACTTTTATTCCACTGTGTTAGCGAAAAACACTAAAACAGGCCAAGCTTGACCGATTAAAAAACTGCATCCATTTTGGAGATTTTCATTAAAGATCCAAATGTCTAGCACTACCCCTTGAGAAGTTTGAATGATGCTCACAAGGTGACCTTTGAGTGCTTCGTCTCACCCCTGAAAATCACTGAGCAAGAGCGTCTGCTCTCCACCAAACGTGAGCCCTTTCGTACAACCAAATGTCCTTCCATGGATGACTCTGAGGCTTTCCTTTGTGTAGCTTCTGCAACACAGAAAGCCTTGGTTCGCACATACAGATAAACCGTGACCAATTCCAGACGGTGATCTATGCACAAGCAACTTCCCTCCACCTCTCACAGCATGTTAAAGAAAGCATTCTATTTCAAGCATGAAAACTTACAATTGCATCAATCCAAGTGGGGGAAATCTCTCAAACCAGCCACAATTCCATTCTGCCTCTTTGTTAAAATTGGTTCTCAGATATACTTTATACCCAGCAAGACAAACCCCTCAAAATCATACTGATCAACCTGTAAGAAAAGGATGACTAACCAGTTACTTATTCCGTTGACTTGATGGGGTGCTGTGCAGGCTTTTGGGGGCTCTGGAGACCCATTGATGGGTGTACGGGAGGGATTTTGACACACAAGTTTTCTTAAAGACTGCGCAAGGTGAGAATTCTGCAAGAGAAAAATAAAAACTCAAACTCAAATAAGTCTTGAGACACAATGAATCAGGCAACTAATTTGCTTGTCAGTCTGGAACCAGGGAGAGGAAGAGAAACAAACATGCAAAAGCAACAATTTAACCAAGCTCAAAGCAGTTTGCCATCTCAGCAGGGATAATCTAAAACCTCCTTGTGTCCCTTTCCAGCCATCAGCATTCAAAAGATTCATGAATGCCCTGCAGACACCAATTTTAAAAAGAGGTGTGTTTAAATTTCTCCACAAATGGAAGGGGCCCAGAATTTCCTTCCCTTCAGCAATGAAAGTCTCAAATAAAAATGCCTGTCTTAAAATTTAAGTAGATACTCCTCATAAGGATCCTGGAAGACCCAAATCCTACAATGCAATGATATCGCAATTCAGTCAATTTTTTAAAAACCTCTCGGGATTCCAGTTTTCACCAATATAGTTTTAACATGTTCATTATTTTCTAACATGCCACATGAGACATCCTGGGGATCAGACTCCCAAAGCACACAAACAAAAGCACAGCTGCCTCTAAGCTATGCAGCTGCAAATATCACACCAAAGCTGCCTGACAACCATCGTTCTCTAAGCATCTTTAAATTCAGGTCACCTTCAGCACCATGTTTTAGCAATTAGAGGTTTTCTACTTTTGCATCGGAGGGCAACACAGGAAGCCCGGATATCAATTTTCAGCATTTAAGAAAGCAGATCTTGTAACAGAGAAGATGCACAAACAGCTGTTTAACAGGAAATGCATACACCTCTGTATGTATTATACTGGAAAAGCTATAATCCAGGCAACAGGATTCAATGTAACCTGGTATATTTTGCATCAATGATTAATCCAGTACAGAATTCAGCAGCCTGAAGGTTTTTAATGTCTGTATTTAACTTTTTAGGGCAAAAATCCTAAACAACCGCCCTTATATAGGGCTCAACTGAAACTATTTACTTGAACGCAGACATACATTCAGCTGTAACTTTGCAGAAAAGGACTGTAAGATTCTGGAGCAGGGTGGGGTTTAAAAGGAGAGGTATCTGGTTTCTTCATAAGTCAGCATGTCAGCCAGGGCAGGATTTCCAGCTTCCATTGGAAGGGGGGCCATGCATCCTACATGGCTAGCTTCCGTAAGTTTCCCTAAGAAACACCACTCTATCCTTCTCAAAAGAAGAGGAAAGACTTCCCCAAAAACCTAAACATGCAACACTAGAAACAACAGTACAATGTATTTTGTTCAAAACATGGGACTATTCAAACAGAACAAAAAGAATGGCCTTCAGAATACAGCTCCAAACACACAGGACCGAAAACACATTATGTTGGCATTCAGCCCGGAAGAGGACCCGGGTCGAATTGCTGGGAAAATGCATCAGCCGACAGCCAGTCACTTGGACCATTTCAAGGAGTCATCTTCATGACCCTTAACGGAGTGACTCAGTCTGCAGAGTAGGGCACCCCGTTATCATGTGCTGCTCACAATGGTTTATCACACTGATGCCCTATCAAGACTCTGCCTCCTTTCAGAGGAATTTTTCGCAGGAAATGGATAGGGTGTTGCCAGGAACATGCAGCTGTATCTGTCCCACTCCATGTTCTGTGAGCACAGCTGAAAGAGGGGACACAATTCAGTCTTGTTGTGGTGTGCCCCGGGATATATGGGGAGGAGGAGGAAACAAACAACCCATGGGGAGCCCCACTGTCTCTCTCAGGGGCATCAAAGCTTGTCTGACCAAAAGCCAACCCACGACGGCTGCTTCCCAGGGTGGGCTGGTGTGATGCCCAAACGCGGCCAAAGCCTCAGACAGAGATAGCTGCTCACCACTGCTCAGCAGCTGCCTGTTCATGAGACCTTTACCAGAAAAACAG
This sequence comes from Varanus komodoensis, assembly GCF_004798865.1. Lineage (NCBI taxonomy): Eukaryota > Metazoa > Chordata > Lepidosauria > Squamata > Varanidae > Varanus > Varanus komodoensis. The sequence goes on from NW_025335289.1 coordinate 857,096, forward strand.
CTTTCTTCGGCACTTCTGGGTTTATTTCTAACTTTTACTGCAAGACGCAAATCACAAGACAGCTTCTTTTAGCACAAAGACATGTTGCAATCGTATCAACAAACTTCCAAGAACTGTGTAAGAACTCCTCTTTTTGCTGTGTATTCTGCGCATTTTTTTTACTCCCCTTCTGACTTTATGAGCCCTCAAGGCAACTTAAAAGAATTTCACTGAACCCAATTGTTTTAGTGGAAAAGGATGGCATATGTACTTGTATCATCTTTATTTCCAACTGGCCATGACACCTGCCCTTGAAATACTAGGCTTTTTTCCTGCCGAACTGGACTCCTTAAATTCCGAGTCTACTCTCATGGGGCACTTTGTGTTTCGCTCCTTCCCAACATAGAGCCTTCCAGAAGTGTCGCACTACAACTTCTATCATTCCCAACCTACATGGCCTGGGGATGAGGGAAGCTGTATTCCAGCACATCTTAAGCTCACCAGGTTGCGGAAGGCGGGCCAAATTCTTCACAGTGCCATCAAAAGCATGTGCTCAGTGAGCCTTTCCCCTATGTAACAGCGCAACATATTGTAGCATTTGATTTTATATTTGATGATGTCTTCAGTTACATTTGCTTTAACTTTCTATGTCAGTGACTGTCCTAATACGCACCTCCATCCTAGCTGATCAAATACCAGAACTAATGTGTCTGGCCACGGCCTCCAAACTCGAATTAGTTTCTGTCCTATTAGGCCCGTCACCTGAAGTGACAAATAGAAGCCCTCTTTATCTATGCAAGGGATAATTAGAAACAAGGTATTACATTCTTTATTCAAAAAAGTCATTGAATACGAAGAGCTTCTGGTTTAAGTTAAGCAAGAATGAAGGAGAGATAAATAGCTCCGGAGAAACTGGGGGCTTGCTGAGTAAGTGGGAAGGCAACAGAATGAGATCCTCCAGGCTGCTAGCTCATGGGCACCCCCTCCACCGTTCCCAGCAACCATCAGACATGTTGGCTGGGAAATCAAAAGAAAAAAGAAGAAATGGAAGAAAAAATGACTAGCAAGAAATAGCTCAGAGAAGATACAGTAACAGGAAAGAACATCTTTAAAAATAACGTGTCAAGAGCTATGGGAGAATACTAACCTCTCTCCAAAAAGCTAGTGTGAGTGCAGTTTTGAAGGAAGGGTTTTACACCCTGGTTAAAATCCCAGAAGAGACTCAAATTTACCAGCTGGCTTTGGATGACTGACCATACCTCAACCTCGGTTCCCCACTTGCAAAATCAGGGAAAGAGACACCAAAGCAGTAGAGAAGGAGACATTTCAAATGCTCATCCTTAGTATTAAGTAAAGTGTCAAATCTTTAAAATATATCATTAGGAAAGGCTTTGCAAAGAGAAAATTAGAGTTTGTTTATGATTGCTCTCGTAAGACAAGCAGCAGTCTCCCAGGTAACGAACACGGGAGGTTCAGGCAGCCCCTCTGACAGTATGCACACTGCATATCTCTACAGAAATCTCCTGGGATGCAAATCACCAGGAACGTCACTTGTGCACGCCCAATGATACCCACTGGATTAGATGTCAAATCAGTTATCAGGTGCAAAATATATGCCAAGATACTATCTGTATTTAATCAGCGAAATAACAGAAAGCAAGAGAAGCCAGCTGGCATGAAAAGCAGTGAGCAGGAACAGGGTATGTAACAAGTCATTTCAAAAATTTATCTAGGGCTTGGAGGAAAATGTAATTTCTGAGATTTCTGAAACTAGCCAATGTTTACTTATTGTTTAGACAAGGGGTGAAGAACTTATGGCCTGCGAGGCTGATGACATCCCTCTGCTGCCACCTCTGAGGTTTGCAGCAGCAGAAAATTTGGCAGTTTACTGCCATATTTTGGTAGCAGGCTGTCATGGAGGGTTAAAAAAAACCCTCTGGCTTGAAAACAAGCTAAACTTGTCCTTTTTAACCCTCCATATCATTTAGCCACTTCAATTTGGCAGCATACTGATTTTTCTGTCAAATTCAGCAAAGAAGTGACAGGACCGCAGCCTTTAGAAGGCCTGAAAAGTGGTCACAGAGCTGCTGAAGCCGCCCACACCTCGCTTAGACATGAGGCCCTTAGTATTTACATTGCTTTTCACCCCATTTTCTGGGCAGCCAGCAATGAAATTCATGGGACTTTCTGAGCGCCAAGTCAAGACGATGCCGATTTTATGAACCAGACATCTCCCTTTCGGTGGGGGATCAGCGCCGCTCACTGCAACCAAAGCATATGCTTTCCCTGTACACTGACCTGCTTCTCTGCATTCTGCAGGAGGTAGGAGGGGATGCAAGGGGACAAGTCACACTGCCGGCCTCCTGGAGGCACCTTCAGGTGGGAGGAAGACGGCGGCAGCCCTTTGTTCTTCCTGGAGTTCACTGCTGCTGTGGAGCCTAGTCGAACCTGCTGTTTCATCACACCCTCATGCTGGAGATCACCCAGGACTACTGGGCCCTAAGGAATAAAATAGTCATTTTATGATATTCATGAAGCTTGTATGAACGACCTAAAGCACAGAAAGCAGCTAAGACATTTATCCAAAATGGAAACATAAAGGTAGCGGAGTACTTTTGTTGGCTAATTAGAATTTGTTAACTATAATAATTTTCAAGACAGTGCTTTTATTTTTACAAATTCAAGAAAGCTGCATCGCAATACGAATCACAAAAGCATTGTTACAGCTTCAGTCAGGAAAGATTGGGCAACCACATCTGGGGAATTACAGGGGTGGAGCCGGCTGGAGCCAGGAGCCAGATTAGATGGCCTGGGAGGTCACTTCTGACTCTCTTTGTGTCTATGTTTAATTCACATTTCCTCAATGTGCCCTACGACACACATCAAAAAACTGTCAGTCTTTGGGATTCGGAAACACCATTCCAACAGTTATGGAATAGTTAAAAATACTATGGGAAAAAGAGACTAAGAAAAGCAACCCTAACCTTACTGAAACTCTGCAGAATGTTAACACAACCATGGTAAAACAACCACAACAAAAAAGGGACACGGACACACACACACACACACACACACAGAGTTTTTACAACGTAACTGGCTGGCTAATAATTCTCACAAGAATTTAAAACAGATTGCTCTAATTTGCTAATTTTCAGAAGTGAGGGGAACAGCTTTGCAATCCCCTGATGTTGCCCTGGAAGAGCTACATCACTCTGCTCCACATATGCACAACCCTTTCACATAGTTTCTACTAGAACACAACAGGTCACTAAAAATGTTTCTGGAGCAAATCCACAGGAAAAAGAAGGCTCTTGACTGACAGAGGGTCAAGCCAATGAGATTTGCAACGCTATCTTGGCGATTCCTACGAGCTGCCCCTTCTACAAGCAGCTGTCCTGATTCAGCACAAGTATGTTTCCAATTTTGCAGAAATAAGAAAAAAAGCAGAAGCAAAGGGAAAGGGAAAGGCAAGTTGCCAAGCGAGCCATTGATAGGGTTAAAGCAGAAAAGCAGGGTCAAGTGTATTAACAAGGCACGTAAGGCATCCGTGTTCTGCAGGAACCACACAGAAGAACTGAACTATGTTCTACGGCCCTAAGTCAAGCCTTCCAGAGATGGCAACAGGACTACTGCAAGCATAAAAACTGAAAGCGCACGCAGGATTTCAGAGAGGATAAGGATTTGGCCTTCCAGAGGTCACTGGGGCGTTTGTGCGTGGGCTCTGGGCCAGCATGAGGCCTTTCCTGAGACATTTCCCTTGCTGAGGAGCTTTGGTGTTCATTCCAATCAGAGATGGGTGGATGGGGTTGACGGTATCGGTTCCTGTGGCTGCCAGCACCTGGTCTTTGAATGCAGGGATCCCACAGAGCTTGGTGGGTGCCCTCCGTACTAAACAGTGAAGACCAGAAGCCCATCTCTGTATCCTGGAGCAGGACCTCCTCCTCTATTTTTTCTTACTGAAGTTGCCCGAAACCAGCAGGGAACTGCCATCGGGGAGTCCAAATGCAGTGATGGAAGCAGCAATGACAGACGCTGACATCCGATCAGCCACCGTGCAAACAGAACGCTGGACTAGACGGACCTTTGGTCGGATCCGGCAGGTTTCTGATGTTATTAAGCACGTTTTGAATTCTGAAAAAGGGGCCCCGCAGTCGAGCAGAGGGGAGGTTTTTATTCACTTAAGCTCTCTCCCTTCTGACATCCTCTTTCCCTTAACCTTCCGTAAGTATGTTTACCAACAGCAGGCTACCTACAGATCGGTAAACTTCCTGCACATTTGTTTAGTGTGACCCATCCTGCAGCCAACGGATGCCCTTAAGCCAGCTCCTGAAGGAGCCAAATTCCCTCCACATGACTCTTTCCCTCAAGAGAAGCGTCCAGTGGTTCCAGATTGCCTGCTTCTAACCCCCAACATGGAACCTCTGTGCATTAAGTCCTATGCAGAGCCCAGCATAACAACAGATTTGGTTGGTTTAAAATTATACTGTTACACCAAGTACTGCAGAGAGTGCCACGGTGTGGGTCCTAACTTACGCGACACAGTCCCTGCGTCATGGTCATCACGCTTCTGAAAACGAGATAAAGCCAATCTGCGAATGAAACCTATAGTGAATAGCTATAATGTTGTGCTCTGTAACGGCAACAACTGCCCTGTGAGCTGCCAGTAACACGAGGGCATTTATGTCTAGGTTGCTCTCCTTTTGGGGCTATCAAACGGGGACTTTGCAGAGGCTGAAACGCACTCCCAAGCCCAACCTGGAAGCACTTAATGTTACTCTCCAAGCAAGACTGCTCCTGAGCAAAAAGAGACTGCGGAGGCGGTTCAGCAACAGGAGAAGGTCCGTCAGAGGAGAGGCCGGTGAGCCAATCTGAGGATGAAGAGGCGCAATCAATTTGAGACCCACCTGGTCTGGCAAGCTCTGTTACAGACTCTGCACAGGACTGCCTTTGCACCTGGCTCAGAAGCTGCAGCTCTGCAGAACTGTACCAGCTAAAGTGTTCCATGGGACACAAAGCTAACCTTGCACAGAATTTGTGTTAGAAGAACTGCACTGGCTGTCTATTAACTACTAATCCATTTTCAAGGTTACGCTGCTGCCATTTAACGATCGGAACAACTGAGACCAGGATATTTTCCTTGATATACCCTGCTGACCTCTGAGATGTGAAGGCATTGCTTCATGACCGCCAGGATGCCACCACGTCACATCCCAAAGGTGGGCCTTCTCATTCGCAGCAGCCTCCCTTGGAAAAATCTCCCCCATGCAGTTTGGAAAGCAGAAAATATGGCATGTTTCAAGCACCTCTGGAAGAAACTTTTTTATACCAGGCCTTCTCTGGTTTGTAAATAACTGCAGCTAATTATGCACTGATTCATATTACGGCTCCTCATTCTGTTGTCTTAATTTAAATTGTTGTAATATTGTATTTTAAATGCATTTGTATTGTTAGTGTAACTGAAAGTTTTATAGTCTTTTAACAGTGTGTTTGAATGTATATCCATATTTATATGCTAACCGCTTAGAGATAATTTATATTAAGTAGTCTGTAAGTATTATTAATAAAATAAAAATGCAGATGATACTCAGTTTTAATTTCCATTTCATCTAATCCAAGAGTGACGGTGAAGGAACTTTATACTGCATTTTAGCACAAACTATGAACTGTTTATTTCATTTTAGTTGTGAACTGTCCAGAGCACTTCAGCCGTTGTGAGCTATAGGAAACAAGCAAGCAAGCAAACTGAACTGGTACCTGAGCGGGGCAACTGACTGGATGAAGACCAATAAGTCCAGGCAACAGAGTGGTATTGCTCATCTGCCTAGCTGACTGGAATTCCAGCATCCCCCCCAACAGTTGAGCTGTGCAACTTGCGCGCAGCTGTCCTTGGCACTAGGGTGACAGGCCAGCTGCAACTCCATCCGGACAGAGATAGTCTGGTGACAATTAACAATACTCTGCTAACCTTCTAGTACTGGAATACTGTGATGCCTTCTGTATAGACCTACGTTTTAAAGGGACTTGGAAACTTCAACACAGAACTGCTAGACTATTGATTGGTATGGGATTGCATGGTCAAAAGGACCATGCAATCCCAGGGTCTGGACAACCGCACTGGATTCTAGTACATTTCTGGGTTCAATTCACTATGTTCATGTTGACCTTTAAGTGTCATTCCAAACGTACAGACCAGAGCAAGCCCTCAGGTCGCCTTCAGGGCTCCTCCTCAAGGCGCTCTGCCAGGAGAAGTGCGCAGCTGGCTGCAAGAGAGGTGCTTCTCGGCACTCTGCCCATCGAACACTCTCCTAAAAGAGGCTCACCTGGGCTCACGCTTCTCATCCGGGTAAGAGGTGAAGGCCTTTCGTTTTCACAAGGCACTTTACAATTTCATTTGTATATTTTATAGCTGTTTTACATATTTGATCTTCATTCCTGAGCTGATTTTTGTTTTCCATTGTACTTTCTGCTTGCGCAAACAGATTTATTAACTAAACGTCAGCTGGGGAAACAGAAAGACTGCTGAAATGAATGGGGCTGCCTACCTTGTTGGCACGGAGTTGCTTGTAAACATCTGTCTGCTGCCTGATGCGGTATTCCAGGTCTGAAACCTGAGCCTGCAGCCATGTCCACCGACAGATAATGGCTGCCCTCTCCATCGCCCACTGGCGCTCTGCGAGGTGCCGTCTGTAAAGCAAGCATGCGCATATTGTCAGTGCCACTTTCTCGCACTCCAGTTTGATTGTCTCTGTCAACATAAATCCAAGCGTTCAGCTATACATAAGAAGTCAGTCCTTCTGAAAGGGAAGCTCCAACTGTGCTCTCAGGCCACCTAACAAATCACATTCCCAGCCACATTTTAAAAGGTAAACAAAACCAAACCCCGCCTCCTTTGTGAAGAAAGGGAAATAAGCACTTATCACTAGTGACAGATCTTCATCTTTAACTCAGTTAAACTCTGCAGGTCACTGGGACAAGGTGTCACCTACCGTATCAGTAAAGGCAGATTAAAGGAAGGCAAGGCTATCAGCAGCTCATGCTAAAAGTGTCTCTGAGTGCAAAGGCAGCAGGCTTCCGAATGCCAGTTGTCCGCGTACATGAGGACTCGCATTCTGCTTATGAGCTACGAAAGGTTCCTGCGCCAGTGCAGGAAACAAGGAGCTGAACATGGCAGACCTTTGCTTTTGTGTTCCTGCACTTGATTAATCTTGACACATTACCCTGCCAACAAAGTAAGCTTGGTAACCGGTTATGTATGACCATTTTTAATGATAGCGGAAGATAAAGGAGGGAGAAGCTTAGGGTACTACGCAGCGCTTTACAGCCAAAATACTGAGGTCTAAGAAAAGGATCAGCCCACTGCATTACAAAAAGTTATCTCACTCCACATACAAGCGCACAGCTGCTGGTGGCAGCAATATGAAGCAGCGTTTTATTGGTACAATATAAAAGCACCCCTTTCAAAAGTGAATGACGGCCCAACAGGATGGAATGATAATGGTGACACTATGATCACGATTACCCAGCAAGACAGCTTTAAACAGAGCTTCGACAAATTCGTAAGGGTTGGTATGGAAAAAGTGAAGACGGCTCTTCCCAGCTCATGATATCAAAACAGAGGGCCACCCAAAGAAATGGACCAGAAGGAAATTTTTAGTTCCTTCATGCCAAGTATCGTTTATGCACTAGCAGTGATATAAGATGGAGATTTTCTTGAGTGTTTGGTCTTTCTGTAATTTTTTCCATTTCATAAATTTATTAGTAACAGTGAGTGGGTACCAACTACAACTACAATTATTTGGCCAGTCTGGGAGTTGATTTTTTTAACATGATAATCCCTAGCAAGCATGTAAGAAAACACATGCTACTGAAACACATGCTATGTCTTAAGGGCGAATTTATAGATTTATTACATTTTTGAACCACACATCAGTTCAAAGGCTCCCTGGGCAGTTTACAAAATCAAAATACAAGAATATAAAACAATTATTATAATATCACCACAAATTCAATAATACATTAATGCAATATTATCATAATTGTCACAGCTCAATCTATCTTAGAGGTGCAATATAAATATAAAAAGTGGGAATAAAAATAAACTATTAGAATACTGGAAAAATAACAAGGTTTTCACCTGGGACAAAAAGCGCATCAAATCGGCACTGGGTGCTCCTCTTTGGGGAGCCGATTCCACAGATGGGATGCCCCAACCAAGAAGGTCCTCCCCCTAGTGGCCACCCTCCTCGCTTCCTTTGGAGGGAGCTCTTTGAGAAGGGCCTCCACTGATGATCGCTGTTTGTGTAGGCACATGCAGGAGGAGGCATCCCTTCAGATCACCTGGCCCCAAACCAGTTCCGGCTTTAAATGTCAATGCCAGCACTTTGGATCTGTCCTGAACTTCAACTGGCGACCAGTGTAATTGGCAGAGCGCCGGCATAATGTGTTCGTCTTCGTGCTGACCAGCCCGTCAGCCACCTAGCTGCTCTGCCGTAAACCAACTGCAGCCTCCGGTCCATTGACAAAGGCAACCCCACGCAGAGCGTGTCACAGTGATCCAAACGAGGGGTCACCAGAGCATGGACCGCTGCTGCAAGGCTCTGCCTGTCCAGGCGGGAGTGTAGCTGGCAAGTGAAGGTGCTCCTCGTCACCGAGTCGACCTGTGACCGCAGTAGTAATTCAGGATCTAGAAGCACCCCAGACCTTGTCCTTTAGGGGTCTGCAACCCTCTCAAGGACTGACTGAATACTTCCCAGCTGGACAGAAGACCCACCCGGCAGCAGTATCTTGTCTTGCCCGGACGGAGCTGCAGCTTGCTGGCCCTCAACCAGTCCGTTACCAGGCCCAAGCACCAATTTAGAGCAGTCACTGCCTCACAGGCTAGGAGAAGCACGAGAGCAACGGCCACCGTGACACGCCCTCTACTCAGCAAGATGTCCATCACCCTCCGGTTTCAGAGGGCTCTCGGCCTCCAGGCTGGACTGCACCTTAGCTACGCTTCTCCCTTCCCCCCATCTTAGCTCCAATATTTGTGACGCGCCAAGTCAAAAACCATCATGCATTATTTCTTCCCACCCACCCCAGCTTTGCTGTTTACTAAATGCCAGTAACACAAACATGCTAAACTGGATTACACTAGGGCACCTGAGAATTTTCTGATGCACATTACCTTACATTGCAATTTTTCAATACAGTTTTTTGGGATGATGCCTAAGGATGGTGTTTTAAGCATTCTGGATAAAGCCCACTGAGCTGTGTCTCACTGAAACCAATATTTCCTAACAATTTCCTTGTTTTTCTTTTCTGGACCGGAATAGAAATCAAAACAAAAACCTAATTAATGCAAACATCTGAACCCTTTCCCCCAGAATTTAGCTAACATTTAGTAGAGGACCAGTGTTCAGTGGCAACGCACATATCCTGCAGGCAGAACAAACCGTGTTCAGTCAGTTCCACTCAGAAGAAAGCAACATTCCTATTTTTTCGGAAAGACAGACATGGTTTCTTTGTTGTTGGTAAACCCTGAAATCCTTCTGTCTTTTTGCACTAATGGATAGATTGTCCTAAAATCAAGTACTGTCAAATAGGCTTAATGGAAATTCAAACCAAGCAGCTTGCACACAAGTTTCCCACGCAAAATACCCAGGAAACCTCACAGATTACTACCTCTGGTATGTGCACAGGTAACCAGGAATGCTATGCAGGAAAGGAATCTGCGGACTTCTCAGTCTTTCGCACCTCAATGCAGGGTATTAAGGAAGCAGAGTGTCCTACATACAGCACAACACAAAGTAAACAAACAAATAACACTACCTGATCACCCCAGTAGCAGCAGCGCTAGCCCTGGGCGGTAACAAACAGACATCAAATCTCCAGTATCACCAGCCTTTCTTTAACTTGTCCAGAATGTAACTTAACCCTTTTATGTCTACTCAGAAGTAAGCCAAGTCCCGCTGCATTCAATAAGGTTTACTCCTAGGTTAAAAAAACAAAAGTACAGCACTGCAACCTAAGCTATGAGATTTAAAAGACATGCTGGACTCAAAAACAAAACCACAAAACAAGGCAATAGATACACTAATTCTGCATGGCCATCTAAATGCTATTAATGTTTCTAGACATCACTCCTCAGTGAACGCTAACATAAATTCCAGCTTAAAATAAACAAACCTTTTCACTTTCAGCAATGACTTATACCTGTACAAAAAAACTCACCACAGATCACAACATCATCTACACTGAAGAACAAACAAACTTATCCTAAAATAAAGCAACCCAGAAATATATTTTAGAACATTTAGAATATTTTCTTTTTTTACTAGATTGACAACCTAGATAAAGATCTGGAGAAAAAATGACCGGTTGGATGTCTTGAATTATATGAACTATGATATATAAACAATTTCATTAGTGCCGTTTATGACACATTTGTCCTTTTGTCTTATCTGCTTTCCCTTTGTCTGCACATAGCAGATTGCTGATAAAGTTCCTGGAATTTCTATCCTACCTTTCTAAACTGTAATCAGAATGACTAACAAACATAAAACTTACAACAACAATGTAAGCAGATGTGACAACTTAAAGTGACACTAACATATCCTTAAGAACAACATTTCCGTATGGCCCACATCGTGCCGCGTTTTGCTGATAACCTAAAAGCAAGCAGCAGAGCCAGGCACAACGCTGCAATGAGACTGTCCAAACATCGGGGTATCAGAACTGGAAAGACCCACTTCCTGCACATCAGATAATGTGGGGATTAAGGGGTTCTAAGCTGAAACACGACTTCCTGGGCAGAACAACACGTGAAGTGATTTTCCTGGACTCGTTAATTTTAGACTTTAAGGGCAACACTGAACCCAGAAGCATATGGTAACCAGCACAACTGGTAAAGGACCAGTGTGGTGTCATTATGCTGGGGGGGGCAGGGGGGAGACAAGGTGGTATCGGAGGGGATACACTGACAACTTGCTTATAATGCCAGGCTCCTTTCAAGTCGTAGCCTCATCACAGCACACCTGCCTTGCCTACAGAAGGCCCCACGTTCCATCCTTGGCACTTCCAGTTAAAAGGATCAAGCGGTGAGAGAACGGGGGAGATCTGCCTATCACCCTGGAAGCCGGGACCAATCAGAGCTGGATGAACTGGGTCAGGTGAACATATAACCTGAAGGGGCATCAGGCAGATCCATTTGCTCTGTAGGGACTCGTTTTAGTTGTGTCCTTGTGGTCAGAATCAATCATCATATGCTAGTCCCGCTTCAGATGAGTCCTCTGGTCCACTGAAAAGTGAGGCTTGAAAAAAAATTAGGATCGCACAAAAGTCGAACCAGTGCGTGTGACACAGTGCTGGAAGCAGTGATGAAAAGCCAACCAAGGCAAGACCTTCTTAACAAGGGGCGGTTTTGCATTCAGAAGATTACACAACAATGCGTAAAAGAGCGAGGTCTGATCCTCACAGCTGTCCTTCCAGCGGCAGGCAAAAGCAGAGTGGTGCAGCGATTCGAGCACCAGACCCCAACTTGGAGGGCTCGGTTTCTAGGGCACCCTTAGCCACCCGTGACTTCGCGTCAGTTGCTGCCTCTCTGTCCAACCTCTGTCCAACCTCACAGGCGCATCGCTGGGATAAAACGGTGGGTGGGGGATTATGCCACTTGCCTTGGGTTCCTTGCAGGAGGTAAAACGCAACACATAAATTTAATATAAGGAATTTTTAAAAAGTAAGGTACAAATATGATAAAACAACAGTATAAAACATTTTAAAGACCAAAAGAGGGAGGGGCTTCTTCACATTTCTTAAATAAAGATCAGTATTTGCTCATTTTAAAGCAGACCAGAACATCCAGATTCTTAAGGCTTTTCAAAGAGTCAGGGAGGGAGCCACCGCAGGAAAGGCCCTATTTCTGGTGCCCACCAACTGGAAGGCTCTTTCCTGCAGAAATGTGGACAGGGTCTCCTTAACGACCTCAGAGGACACGAAGGTCCATACAGATGCAGGCAACCATTCAACCAAGTGGGTCCACTGGATGGACCGTTGGCCTCATCCAGCATGGCTCTTCTTACACTCATATCATCTAGAAATTTGTCTAGAAATGCACTAGCCACTAGAGCAGCTAGTAAGAATTGGTGTGTTAGATATCCTGATCACCAAGCCCCCAAAAGCAGCTGAGATACACAGCATTCTGCACCAGCTGAAGCCTCCAACGAGTCTTTAAAGATAACCTCCTGCGGAGTGTGTTACATGCATGCAGAGTGAATTACTCTAGCAAAGCCTGCTTTCTCCAGAGAGAAACAGAGGTGGTAAATCAGCCAAAGCAATCAAAAGTCCTTAGCAATCAATACCACCAGCACTTCCACAGATCTCATCAAATCCCACAGAAGCCTGGAGCTGGGCACTCAGTCAACTGGGGGAAGGTAACCCTTCCAAGAGCAGTTCCACATCCCCACCCAAATCAGCAGGCTTCCCCACCCACAGGAGTTCTGCCCAACATGGATTAGTCCTCTGCCTGCTTTCCCTCACCCACCTCCAAACTGCCTCCAGCACCTCCTTCAGTCTAGCATGGCGAAAACAAGTACTAGAGCAGCACACCATCTGCATCCTGGCGCTTCCTCTTCACATGTAGAACTTAAAAAGCACAGCACATGTTACTAGCCTAAAGCAACAAAGGCCAACACTCACAAAGAGAAAGTTTTAGACACATCTGCCAACCCAGTGGCACCAACGCCTAACGATATAAAAATCCACCTTGCAAAATACTAAGCACATGCTAAACAAATGCATGGCCCCATCCAGTTCCAATGCCAAATCTCACCAATGCCGCTCACGGCACGGCTCACATGCCAGGTGAGGACTCCCTCACGCCCCTCAGCTTGGTGAAGGACTGAGGGGCCCATGCTCTGGACGCCCAGTTCCAGGTAGGGCTGGGAAAGAAAGACTCCTGCCTGAAACTCTGGAGAGCCACTGCTTCAGGGACTAGGAGGAAACCTTGCCTGTTTTATCTACAAGGGCATTTAGTTATAATTTTATTTCTGCGTAAACTGGACAATGCTGTGTTGACACTTGATAAACAGGAGAGATTTAATTAATTAATTGCTTTTCTACACTGTCCTCTTACCTTGAGTCTCAGGGCAGTCTTACAATAAAGGAAAATAAAGCACAGCATCATCTTCTATAAAATCTTAATTAAAATGACAATTTAAAACTTCTCTGGGGAGCATGTTCCATAACAGGGGTGCCACCACAGAGAAGGCCTTTCTCCAGGCAGCCACTCTCCTAAACTCCTTCAAAGAAGGCTCCCAAAGAAGGACCTCCAACCCAGATCAAATATAACTGCCACAAAGCCAAATGCATTGCTTTTCCTTATAATGTTTCAAAATTATATTACATAGAAACAGCCCAAGTCAGAAGGGGTCTCCTGGGCCATCTAATCTGACCTCCAGCTCCAGCCGGCTCCGCTTACGACATGCCCACATTATATTACTTTTTTTTATTCTTAGTCTCAAATTGCATTTTAACAGTTGCTTTTCTGTTCAATGGGTATGCCCAACAAATACTGGGTTAAATTCAGTATTGCACGTGCACAAGCCTGCTAGCACAGTAGAATTTTCTCCTTCAACTCCTAATGTAGCCCATCCAAAAGGTCAGCCAACCTTCCAGGGCAAATTTGGAGGACTGTGGGGAGAGGAAGATTGCCCCCCCCCATCAATCTCAAGTATGAAACTGTTTCTAACAGCAGAAAAACAGCATGGGCTCCAATCCACTCTAAAAAACAAATTAAACAGGTTATTGTTTTTACTGCATTTTATGACTGTATGACTCTTTTCTGGTATATTTATTTTCACTTCCCTGATCTTCTCCAATGATGGCCAACTTATAAAATTCCAAGCAGACAAACTGTAACAATAAAAAGGTTAGACAAGTGGAAGGCAGGGCAGCAAACAATAAATATACCCCACATGCATTAAAATTCTGGGTTGCTTGTTCCTTAATCACCCACAGTTCTGGGTTTGGTGGTCACAGTAAACAACCTAGGGAAAGAGTGTTCCGAGATTTTGTTTGCTGCAGCGAGAGAATGCGAGCAGCAGGAACCAGCGGGGGCACTTGCTCCTGCTTGTCTTCTCAGTAACTCAGGATAGGTTAACTGTGGGTTGTTATGGCATGCAACTCAAGGCAACAGGAGTAGATGTCGCTACAGACAGGAGAAAGAAACACCTCCTAATTGGAAGTAGTGGATACAGTGAAACACGATCTTGTCACCACTTTGAAATTCTCTTCAGAGCCTACTTCTGCTCAACTGCCCACACAAGAGTTAATTCCGTTACCTCAGAGAAACACACTTTTACTGTAAGAAGTAAAGTATGCTCTGAGAAGCATACTTTGAACAATATGACAGAGAATTATTTGCAAATAATGTACCCATGCTGAAAAGATGATTTGCTCGCTATTTTTATGTAAAAGGCATGTAATATCATGCTAGATACCGCACAAATTAAGAACAGGAAAGTGGAATTGCCCACTTGCTTCTGAGCTAGCCCACACTATATGACAAGGCTGGGTAATTTTTTCAGCCCCAGGGGCCACAAAGGGATGGGTGAAGAATTGGGAGCTGCGCGCGCGCACACACACACACACAGAGGATGAGACTGCTACTAATCTGCCGCTGTTAGTGATGCAGTTACAGTAATCTCAGCTACACAGGACTCCTGCGGGAGGCTAAAAGCCGACCTCAGCACTTGTCCCTCTGTGGATGAGCAGGGCAGGAAGGCATGCTCTGGAGGCCTCCCTCTCTCCCCTTTACGTCCTCTATGGTGATGATGACGATCTGCAGTAATTTTTAAAAAAAAATAATACTTGATTTTAAAAAAATTAACCTGTAAGTACAGAATGCTTGTAACTCCAACGCTCCTAACTCAGGCACTGCCTGTACTGAAAGTTGCAACAGCAGGCACAATCACACTGCGGGATGGGGTACTGGGTGGGGCAGGGGGGCTCCAACGGATGCCAAAAGTGGCCTACACACGGCCTCCCTCTCCTACTGAAATCCAGTTCATTTTTGCAGACACGTCTACCATTCTTGAGAGACTGCACACGGGATTGTTCCAGGATAGCAGGAATCAGGGTTGCTTGTAGTCAGAAATTCCAGATAGCTCTATCATAAAAGGAACTTTACAGAGGTGCCATCATGCAACACTCTAGATAGCAGACAAAAACTTCAACTGTAAGGAGCAAAGCTGCAAAAGTAGGCACTCCCCAAAGCTGAGAACTGCCACTGCTATACACAACCATATACCAGAGGACTGCCAGCTTGATAAACTGCATATAATCACTTCAGTTCTACAGAATTATTCGACTGTTTTACGCTTGAGCTGTTCTCATATCAGGTACCTTATTAAGCAAGTAATCTGAAATTAGCAAATTGCTCAAAGCCACCCATATCTCCCAAGTTCAAACAGAAAACACAAAATTCTAATACCGGCACCCCATGTACTATTTGTCTAGCACACTGGCCTTTCTGTAAATTCTTAGTAAGCAGAGGTAGTGCTGATAGAAAACATTAACCTTTCCCAAGGTTTCTTCTGTTCGGCTCACCACTGATTTTGACCTTTCCACAAAAGTACACAGCTCAAGCCCAAACACAAGATGAAGAAGATCCAAAAGACAGAGAAACCCAGAAGATTCGTTTTCTTTCACCAAAATACCTACTTGCCAAACAGCATGTCACCCAGAGGTTGAACATTGTATCAGATGACACAATCTGGAACCCTAAGTTAAATTGTGTCAAAAGACTACTTTTTAAGCTTGACAATAACTTAAGTTCTCTCCTGTATAAAGGTTTTAGATGACAATAAGAATGTGAACTATTACAGACCAATGCCTTCTGGTGTCTTTCACAGTAAAATGAAAGGCAAAAATGTGGTACTGGGAACAAACAGCTACTGAAACCTTGCCTTGTTAGATCTCAGGTGCCACCTATAGTACCGCTGCTGCTGAGTAACTGCTGATTACATAGGGGTTATATGTAAAGGTTTGCTTCCGTGATTGATAACCCTTTCACTCACTCTGATGTTTATGCAATCAACAAGTCAATCAGAAGCTGTGATGAATGAAACTCAGGTAAGATCTAAGCTCTGGCTCTCCTCTCTTTCAACCCAAAACAGCAAATCACCTCCCATCTTATTCATTAGTTATGCTTGGTTCTGTATGTTCAGGTAACTCCGGGATTATCATAATATGCATGACACCTGAGCTGACCTTAACGTATACTGGGAAACTTCAACTGGTACAGAATGGCACCAACAGGTTGTTCATTGGACTTGGCCAGCTAAGACACATTACTCTAGTTTTTAATTTATACTGAATACAGGAACTAAGTAACTTGTTTAATTTAACCTCTAAAACTCTCAGTGACTTAGACCCTGGATAACAGAAGGATTTTCTTGGCCTGCATGTGCCATCCTGTGTACTCTCTTCATCGCCTGAGGCCTCAACTCCAACAGCCTCTGGTTTATCAAGGACTGTAGACTTTAAGACAACACAGGCCTATTCAGCAATTGTGCCGACACTGTATACTGCCCTGCAAGAGAAGGACTACCAAACTCTACATAGCCTCAGGAAGCTAGCTAAACCCTAGCTTTCCCCCAGGTTTGTGTGGAAAGGACTCTCTTGTGTCTGTAGCACAATGCTTGCTCTCCCCAAACAGTCTGCCAACAGTAGTGCCAGAGTTGAAAAGAACGAAAGGAGAAAGGCAATCAAACTTTGGGTAATTCAAACGCTATACAAAGAGACAGCAACGTGTGCATACGCAAGATACGTGACTCCAGTGAACGAGAGCCGCGCTTACTTCCGGTTGCCCGCCCCGCAAGGCAGCTCAGGATAGCAGGCGAGGCGACCACGCCCATGGCCTGGTCCTTGCGATTGAGTGCGAACCAGGCTCTTTCAGTGTTTCAGTTTCCCTTGTTATCTGTTGCAAGAACCTTCAACTTAAAACCAACGTGTAATAAAAAGACAATCTCCAGCAGCAAAGGGAAAGGAGACACAGCTTGCCAAATACGCTCACAGGACAGATGGAGCACCCCCGTGGAACTGATTTTGCCCACGGGTTACTTCTTAGCTGCCTGAGGTTAAAACGGCCACTGATCAGAGCCACTGATTCACCGAGTCCTGTTTGAAACACACTTTAACCTCCGAAGACTTCAGGGTACAAAGCTCTACTTCACCCCATCTGATCCTCACAGCAAACCTGTGGAGAAGACCAGGCTGAGAGAAAGCAGGCACCCCACACTGCGCAGCAAATTTCACAGACGAATGGGACCCTGAAGTGGGACCTCCTCATTCCGGTCCGACATTTAACTGTTGCACTGCCCTGCCTATAGCTTACATAATCTATACCACCACAAACTGGAATGGGCCAGCCTGCTTCCACGTGCATCCGCGGGGCAGCCAGCGGCCCTGCCCGGGTCACCCAGGCGCATCCCGGGTTCAAGGCAGCGAGAGCCAGAGGCTGGAGCACGAGGCCGGGGATGCCGAGGCCGGCGCGGAGGACTTGCCCAAGAGGCGTGGCCGGGCGGGCCTCACCCGGGCCCGGGGACACGGCCTTCCGCCCGCCCGCCCCTTTAGCTGCCCCGCGGGAAGGGGCCCGCTGGCCCGCGCACCTCGCGGGGGCCCGCCGCACGCGCGCACGCGCTCAGCCCCGGGAGGGGCCGCGAGCGGGGCCCTCCCCGCCGGCCGGCCGGCCGGCCATGCCACTACGGGCGCGGCGCCCCGCGAGGGCGAGGCGCG
>NW_025335289.1:874949-883149 GCF_004798865.1 Varanus komodoensis
CGGTGGCTGCGCGCAAGCGCGCCCTGCGTCGTCCTCCTGCGCATGAGGGTGCAGGTGCGCTGGCGGCCCCCGCAGCCGACAGGGGGCGGCCGCCGCCCGCGCGCTCTGCGCGTGCGCGCCCCGCGGACGGCCCTCCCCGCCCCCGCGCGGGAGCCCGGGGCTTCCCTGCACGCTCATGCGCAGGAGGACGACGCAGGGCGCGCTTGCGCGCAGCCACCGTGGCCCCGCGAGGCGGCGCGTGCGCAGTCGCCGCGCGCGGCCCCTGGCGGGAAGCCTGCCCGTCGGAGTGGGCCCGGCCCGGGCCCGAGCCGCTCCTCCCGCCGCTGCCGCTGCCGCCGCCGCGGTACGGAGCGGGGAAAGGGCCGAGGCCCAGCAAGGCGGCGAGGACGCCGCCGCCGCCCCACGCCCGCTTCTTCCTTGCAAAAGCCCGGAAGGGCCACGCAGCGAAGGCGCCGAGGGGCCGCTGATCGCCAGGCCTCCCATGCGAGGCGGTCCGGCTCAAGCGTCGATGCTACGGGCACGCTCCTTTTCCTGTTTTAAGAAGGCGCTCAGCAGCCAACTGGCCATGCTTACGCAAACAGGTGTATAATACATTCTGTCCAACCAAAGGCAAGTGAGGTTAAAAGTGAAATCCTATCCTCAGAAGTAAGTCTAATTGAATTTAGCAAGGCTCTCTCTCACACAAGGTGGGTACAGAATTACAGCATTCCCAATCTGAAGTCCTAATAAATGCAACCGGGGCTATTTCCAAATCGATCTGTATAGGAGTGCAATCCTGAGCACAGATATTATTATTATTATTATTATTATTATTATTATAACATTTCTATGCCGCCCCTTGCCGAAACCTCGGGGCGGCTTACAACATGATAAAATACATTGAAATACAATAGTACATAATAAATTACCATTAAATATAAAAATACAAAAAATACATTGATTTACAAATACAAAATTAAAATTATCAGTATAAAATAAAAATATAGGAGGAGAAAGAGAAGGAAGAAGAAGTTGCCCAGGCCAGATCATATAATGGGGAAGATGTCACAAAAAGCATGTATCCTGCTTTTCTGCCTCAGGATGAAATCCCATTGAACTAAGTGGGACTTGCTTCTGAGAAAACATGAGGCGGATTGGGCCGCACCTTCTCTTATATGGCAATCTTACTCTCACATACCAAAGAGTAAGACAGATTAGGCATGACAGGATTGTGCAAAACTTCACATCCTTAACACAGAATGCAGTGTTATCTCGACTTCAAAAAAGTATTACATTCTAGCCAGTAGCTGAACTAGTAAAGTTCACTTTCCAACATCTGAAATTGGTTCTTTTCTTTCTCTGCTTATTTAGAGAATGGGGAAAAGATGAATAAGTCCTAGATTTTCCATACTGATAGTTTAAAAAGTTGTTGAGATATATGTATGTGTGGTATATTGATACATTTATAAGTAAAAGGGGTTTATATTATATATAATGCATTTGTAATCTTTGTGACTTGGCCCATATTCAAAGGTATGGGAATATAATGAATGAATAACAAATAGGGTATAAAATAGAGAATATTCTATACAAGGTGATAACCAACACTTGTAAGTACAGAAAACTAAATTATACTCCTATTCTCAGCACAGTTAGTATGAATTTAGTGGTTTAAAAACCCTTTGTAAGCAGTAATGTTGTTTGTTAAGCTGTTGCCAAAAAAAAATCTTGCTTTCCCAAGAGGTTGCCCACCTGCCTGCCTTCTAAGCATGCACTTAAAGGTGTGACCCTACCATGTTTAGGAAGAAAAGCATCTACAGTTTCCAACTTTCCCCAGGCAGCCACGCTCCATGGATGGATGCTGGGAGCTGCAGGGTTTTGTCTATCAAAATACACACAGAATTGCACCCTAAAACTGTTTTACTCTGGTAAGGAATTTTTAGTGAGGGTGTCTAGAGGATGCATTCTAGAGCTGCTATTTGCTAGACTGGTTTATGTTTCTTGTTTTACTTCTGCCATGAAATTGTACTTTGTTGTCTCTTAAAATCTGTGATACCACCTTGAATATGAGCAACTGCAGAGAAACAAGATATATATTAAAGAAAATGCTACAGTCTTTTAAAAATAGGAACAACACGAACCTCTCTAAATACTAACTACTAAATACTAACAAAATTAAAAATCATCAGCATTTAGTGGGGTTTGCAACCTTCTTGTTGACAAGGTTTTAACAACACACAGTAAGAAATATTTAACCCACAAGCTGCACCATTCTGCACTCCCAACCCCCACCTGGGTTTTTGGGGTTTTGCCACCCACTCCAGTATCGTTAATACAAGGGCTAAACAACCTGGTGTGTCACACTGGTGTGCGGGGAACATCAAAACTCTAGTGCAGGACACACGGTGCAGTGCCCTTCTGTACCAACACACGACAACTTGTGAGCAGGGACTGCATATTCAAAACAGCAACCACACCTGCCCGGCGGCCTCACCAGGGGAATAAACAACAGAGTGGACTGTTGTGTGGTGCAAACACAATGTGGCTTACCATTTTGCTACACCACTCTACATGCCTAAGAGATCGAGTCCACAAAAGCACGCTCGGCAGTATTTTCCAAAGCTTGCCAAATGCGAGCCAAGGTGCTGCTTGTGCCCTGGAGATCGAAGTAGCTCTTTAATAAAGTTGGTGTGGTGGGGAAGGTGTGGGGCTGAGAGAGCCAAGGTCTAACCCCCACTCAGTACCGATGCTGCCTGGGTAACTTTGGGCCTGTCCCTCACTTTCAGTGTAACCTCGCAAGGGCTCCTCGCAAGAGGAAAAGAAGCGGGATATACACGCAATGTAACAATACTCATAACTGGGACACTCCTGAAACAGCACTGAATCGGGGTAAACCCCACTGAACTCGGACATCCAGCTAAGGAAACACGCACAGGACTGAGACCTGAAGGAGCGCTTACGTCCATATATGCCCGGCCGCCCCTTGAGATCTGCGGGAGAGGCCCTCCTCCGGGAGCCCTCAGTGAAGGAAATTAGGAGGGTATGTACTCGGAGGAGGGCTTTCTCTGCGGTGGCGCCCAATCTATGGAATGCGCTCCCCAGAGAGGTCCGCCTGGCGCCGTCGTTATTTGTTTCTCGGCGCCAGGCGAAGACCTTTTTATTTAAACGTCATTTTAATTGTTAACAATATTTGCTTATTTATCTGGCCAGGGCGACTTCTTTTATATTTATTTTATATTGTTAGTTTTATATTGTCACTTTAGTAATTTTCTTCATATTGTGAGCCGCCCCGAGGCTTCGGCGAATGGGGCGGCATATAAATGTCTTAATAAATAAATAAAAATAAATAAAACAATAGCAATGCTGAGCTGAGAGAAAATAGCCACTGGAGGGGCCTGATTTTTCTGCCACTGCCCCCTTGAGTAAGCCAGCTTGGATAATTACTCAGATGGAATTTGGAACAGACACAACATGAAATGTTTCATGTGCGATGCCGGCCAGCTTACCTTCAGGTGATTCCCCTTCCTGACCCGTCTGTTTCTGAAGGGTTGCGAGGACTGTGGCAGGCCAGTGCAATTTGCCGTGAGGACATCAAAATAAGCTCCTCCCATTTCAGGTTCATCCATGTTGGATCTAGAATATTTCCAAAACACAATTTTAGGTCTGGAAATACAGTAGAATATATGCCACAGGACCAATAAAATTAGAGGAAATAGTCACGTGTGGTTAATGCGCGTGGGTTCAGAAGCAGTGTGGAAGTAAAATGAAATGAACCAATAATATTACATATACTAAATAATTTTATTTATTTTTTTATTTAGACAACTTACATGCTGCCCCATTGCATGAGCCTTGGGGCAGGAACATAAGCACATCTTTATTACTATAACATTACATTTCTATACCGGCTCATAGCTGAAGCGGTCTGGGTGGTTCACAACATTTTAAGTCACCCATCCTGATTTCCACCAGGCCTGATTTTGCTTAGCTTCCACGATCAGGCAGGATCGGGCACTTGAGGCTGTATGAGATCCTGCCCCCAAAATGCCTCCTCTGTGATGCAACTGAGGACAAGATTACATCGCCTGCCCGTGCACTGAAAAGGCGAAAGCCCAGCATGATAGAGCATGACGGGAGAGGGCAGGACCTGCAAGCGCCTACGACGGACCCTCGCGGGAGCCTGCGGATGATCCACCAAAGAGGGGCCACATCCAGCTCACATTTTGCCAGCTCGCCAGCTAGGATTTTGTATGAAACCTCATCAAATGCTTTGCTAAAGCAAACCATTCTGTGCTCAAATGCTTCCAGGATCTACCAAAGGTGTTTCGCTAAGAAAAAAAGGAAAGAGTGTGTTTCTAGTCTATTGTAATCCACTTAAAAGGCCCTTGGGCCAATTATAGCAGAATGGAAGTTTAATATTCAAGGTGTTGGTGATGACCTATAGAGCCCTTAACGGCTTGGGTCCTGGTTACCTGAAGGAGCACATACGTCCATACGTGCCCCCCCGCCCCCTGAGATCAGCGGCAGAGGCCCTTCTCCGGGAACCCTCCGTGAAGGACATTAGGAGGGTGAGCACCCGGAGGAGGGCCTTCTCTGCGGTGGCGCCCCATCTATGGAATGCGCTCCCCAGAGGTCCGCCTGGCGCTGTCATTTGCTTTTCAGCGCCAGGCAAAGACCTTTTTATTCAAACGATATTTTAATTGTTAATATTATTTATTTATTTTATTCTTTGGCCAGGGCAACTTAATTTATACTGTTAAATTATATTGTTTTATATTATGTTATTTATTTATGATTGTGAGCCACCCCGAGGCTTTGGCGAATGGGGCGGCATAGAAGTTCCCTAAATAAATAAAATAAAATAATAAAGCGGGGGGCGGGGTCTGGTCCCGGCAAGGCCATGGCAGCTCCTAGTAACTGGTTCACTATTGTTTGGGTCCTTGCAGTCTGACAGCTCATCTGTTTGAGGCGCTCCCCCGGCATTCACACTTTTGCCACTTCCCCACAACGGGGACACTGGTCCATCGCCAGTCTTCCAGCATCACTCCAAGGATCGCACATTTCAGGCAGCTGCTCTGAAAGACTGGCCAGAAGCTCTTTCAGCACCAGGGAGGTAATTCAGTGGTTTGCTAATTGCTGGCAGTTTGTTAATTCACCTGGCCTGGGGATCGGAACTCATTTTGAAGTAGCTACGTGCCCTCTCACCATTTCTTTACCTGAGCTGCCAATCCCTCTTCACATCACTTCTCTGCCTGATGTCCTGATCTTTAAGGACCAAAAAAAGATACACGAAGAAAGCTACAGACCAGTCGGCCGGATGTCCATACTCGGCAAAATTCTGGAACACATTCTCAAGAATATGTGATGGAAGAGCAACCTTACTTCCCCTTTTCCTAGTCTGACAGATCCTGGGAATATCATGGACAACATGCGATTCTAGTGAAACTTTTGGTTAAGTTTCACATGATACCCTTGTTGACAAGATGGAAAAGACCTGACTCGGCAGGAGTTCATGGACCCAGGGGCCAAAAAACTGACCTCAGCCAGGCACAATCCATCCGTTCAGTCCATTTACAAAGCTTCCCACGAGATGGATTAAAAAGCCCCTCTAGCAAATTCTGTAGTTCCGGAGCGCTTGCCCCCGTCGGCTCTCTCGCCTTGTGCTGCAAGATGAGATGCTTCCAGGTGGAGGAGCTTCTGACTGCCAGAAGCACGAAAGGTAGGACCACAGCCTGATCTTGAACAGGAGCAAAAGCGACACAGAAGCCTTGCGTAGCCGTTCAGGAACTGCTTCATGGAAAGTGAAGAGCTACTGGCTTCTACAGTAAATATGAGAACCACACCTTACTCTGGTTCCTCAGACCTGTTTTCATTGTTCAGAATACTGGACGGAAAACAGGAGGTGGGGCTGAAGAAGAACAGAACGGAGCCCTACATCTCTGCCCTAGCCACTAGGAAGGTCAGCGGCTCCGAGCCAGCAGGCAATTTCTCGGTCAATTTCTCTGCATCCCCACCTGGGCAGTGGAGCCGCACCAGGTCCACGTGCACCACGTGATCCACGTGCCGGAAACCTCCCGCGTGGATTATTGCAGTGCGCCCTTTGAGAATGGCCTGGGCCTTGCAACTTCTCCAAAATGGGGCAGCACGCCTGGGCACTGTGAGAGGCCTTTGTGAGTGTATCTCACAGGTCCTGCGCAGGTTACGTTGGCTGCCAGTTGCTTCCAGGCTCAATTCAGTGATTACAATAACAGACAAAGGCCTAAATCTGAAGGAGCGCCTTTCTCCACATGTACCAGCCCATACATGAAGCTTCTCCAGTCTTCCCACTAATGAAGTGAAGGGGGGTTTTGCGAGGAGGGGGGCTTTTTCAAGTATAGCACCCCAGCTTTGGAATTCGATTCCACTGGAGATCCAGTTGGTGCTCACTCTTTTGGTCTTTAGGCACCGACTTAAGGCGTGTCTATTCCATATTTACTTTAACAGGTGATTTTTTTATTCTTAATGATGTTTTAATTTTTTTGGCTATTATATGCTGCCAATATATTTTAATGCTATATATTGAAATGAACTAAAATACTTTTAATTGGCTCATTTTTTGAAGTTTTGTATAATATATATTCTGGACTACAGTTCCCAGCGTACCCCAGCTAGCCGTGGAGGATGCCAGTCAGAGATCTTCCCCTCTGAAGTGAGTATCAGTGATGTGCAATAGCTGCACCTGTTGAACCTTCTGCCAGGCTCCACCTAAGAAGGAACAAGCGTTAATGCATTCATCGAGCACATCTCTAAATGTCGTCCTTTATACAGATTCCAACAGTACTGACCCACTTTCAAAAAATTAAAAATACAAGATCCACCCCCATAAAACTAACTTAGAAACGAAGAGCAGTTTAGATTATATTAAGGCTATTTTAAACACTTGGCTGAACAAAAGGGGTTTCATCTGCTGGTTCAAAGTTAGCAGGCTGGCAAGGGGCGGCATAGAAATGTTCTAATAATGATAATAATAAATTATTAAGAATATAACAGATGATTATACTGTGGTAGGTATAATCAAATGTTTCCATTTATTCCATTTCTGTACCGCCCCACAGCCAAAGCTCTCTGGTGGGGCCCAAGACTGCCGAAGTTGAGGCTGTTGGTGCATTAAATAGAAGCTTCCTGTGCATGTCTGGATCGGGGGGGGGGGGGAATACCTAAAACTCCCAGCATTCCTCAGTTAGACCGGCCCCAGACTGGCTGGGGAATGCTGGGGGTTTTAGGCCCCCCCCCCCCCCGCCCCGAACCATGCATAGGATCGCACCCACCATCCGGGGCTCCGCACGGCACAGGCTGCTGGGGCCGGTTGAGGCCGCTCTTCCGGCAGCCATTCCCAGCCAGGGCGCGCTCGATTCCGCCCCAAAACGGGCTGCGGGGTCTTTCCGCAGAGCCGCTGCCAGGTCCGTGGCGAACTCCCTCCGCGGGGAGCGTTCAAGGGCCCCGCTTGCGACACGGACCTTCCGGAAACCATCATTTCTCAGCTCGCGCCCACGAGCCGCGGGGCTCGCCAGGCTCCCGCAAGCCAGCGCGGCTTTTCCGGCAGCGGGGGAGCGGCTTCCCCGGACGCGGCTCGGCCTGTCACGCCACCGGGCGGGCGGGCGGGCGGGGGCCCCGCGGGCCGGGGCGGCGGGGCAGGGGCCGCGGGCGCCCGGGGCGGCCCCATTTACTCACCGGCCGCGGCACTCGCCTCCCCGCAGCGCAGCGCAGCGCAGCGCAGCGCAGCGGTTGGGCCCGCCCCCCGCGCGGCTCCGCGCAAGCCCCGCCTCGCGCCACCATTGGCCGGCCCGTTGCCCGGGAGCCAGACAAGCCCCGCCCGCCCCCGCCGGCCGCCCTCCGGCCGAGAGGTCCCCCTCTCGCCTCACTTCCGCTTGCGTACAAGGATCGGAAGTCGTGCTGCCGCGGCGCCTGCCGGGAGTTGTAGTGCCGGCCGCTGAGAGGGAAACGAGCGGACCGGCCGGTCTGGGAGCAGCCGCCCGCCCGGCCCTCCTCGTCCCTCCTCAGGGCGCCGCCGCCGCCGCCGCGCGCGCGCGGAGAAGAGCTGTGGTGGGAAGGAGGTCGGTGGCCTCGGCGGAGGGGGCGGGGGAGGCGCGGTGCCGCTCGGGCCGGCCGGCCGGCCGGCGGGCGGCGGAGGCGTCGCCACGGGGGTGGCGGGGAGCGGAGAACGGGGCTCGGCGCGCCGCCG
>NW_025335289.1:883249-892352 GCF_004798865.1 Varanus komodoensis
GCGGAAGGGCCCGGCCGCCCTGCGGGAGGGCGGCTGGGAGCTGCGCGGGGGCGCACCTGGCGGGGCGGGGGCGCCGTGGAGGCGATGCTGGGGGCGCTCGGCGGGGGGCGGGGACGAGCTTTGTGGGATGGCTGAGTGGGGGCGAGGCGGGGCGGACCCCGTGGGAGGGGGCCCTGGTGGGCGGGGAGGATGGGCACTTCGGCCGGGGGGCGGCTCGGAGACTGCCCGGCCGCCGAGGAGGAGGAGGAGGGGAGGGGTCCGGGCAGCAGCCCGGCTGGCGGCGCCGCGCCTGGGCGCGGGGCAAGTGCGTGCGGGATGGTCCCGGCAGAGGAGCGGGACGGGGGTCCGCCGAGGTTGCCGTTGGATGCGCTGAGGAGGAGAATCAGGTGGCCGGGAGCGGGGTCGTAGTCGGACGAAGGGGAGCTCGGAAGGTGCGGGAGCGGGTGGGGCGGGTCGCCAGGTGACTTGCCCTACGGCCCCCGTCCTAGGCAACGGGTCAGGCTCGAGCGCGTCTTCCCTGGCATCGGTCAGTCTCCAGCCAGGTGACCTGGATGCTCCCAAGCGGTGGTTTCATCTGTGGCAGGAACAGGCAAACGACCAGCAGGAAATCAGGTTTCAAGTAGGTAAAAATCCTGTGGGAAAATAATAGAGGAGGAGGAAAGTTTGGGCTCATGGAATCAGGGAATTGATACAGGGGAACCTACTTAGAGTCTATAAAATCTCATGTTTGCACTGCAGCCATAGAATCCTAGAACTACAGTGAAAGTTGCAAGCTTTAAGGTAAAGAAATAGGCACAGAATCCTCTAAGGGGCAAATCTCTGCTCTTCAGCAGCATTATTTCTAAACAGTTCCATATATGCAAGTGTCACCAGTTAGTACAATCTCTTATTTTGGACAATGCTTCTGAATGTACTGATATTCATTTGCTGTAAAGTAATTTATACAATATTTCTTGTGTAGTAAAACATGTTTGTCCCATTTGCAAGTTTGAGGGGAATGCCCCAATGTTTTCCATCATGGGACAAGGGGGTTGGGACGGAAACATAGGCTGAAAGTTTTTAAGTTTAGCAGTGAATTGTTTACCGAGTTCTTTAGGTTGAAACAAGGTAAAAACAATTTTAAACTGTGCTTGGGTCTGATTCTGGGCACAGGTAGGTGATCTGTTGCTGAAACAAACTTTCAGGAAAGCTTGCTTGCAGCATTACTTTGCTTGCTTCTGTTATAAGGGATGCAGCAGAAATGGGTGGAGCATTGAAGTCTCATTTTAGTGTGTGGGGCCGGGGGGGGGCGTTTATTGGCAGAACTCAGTGAATTCATCACATCAGTGAATAGTCCCCAGCCCTGGATTGGTGAGCCAAACCCCGCAACATGGTGCCTAAACAGGCACCCACACAAAAGCTCTGCCGTGGACTAGAGTAACATTCGTAGTGACTTGCTGTAGGAGCTGCAGCTGCTTTCTGCTGTCCAGCAGGGGCTTTTGTCTGGTTTGTGTAATCAACTTCACTTCAGCCCAAATCCTCAGCACTAGCCTGCTGTTCCAGCCCCTTTATAGGTGGGGAGAACTATAGCAGCCACGGTGCTCTTCAGAATGCTCATTTCAGGACTCCAGGGCACCCCTGGGAGTCTGGGGTTTTGACTCCACCAGCTTGGGCTGGGTGTGTAACAGATGGCTACCAGAGTCTGCTAGGATGGGATGGGAAAGGTCACTTCAGCTAATGCCGTTTCTTCTAGTGCCTGCCTGAAAAGACTCACCTGCGAAAATTCTTGTCTGCATGGTGTGGGAACTGGTCCCACCGACTATGTCAATCTTGGAAAAAAGCTTTCTTCTTTGACGTTGCATCCATGGATTCTGAAGGGACCTCCGTGTCCTCAGCTGCCCTTGGGTGCTTTGCCCTAAGATAAATCCGTGTCTGCTGTGCTTGCTGGCATCTTCTACCTCCCCTAAAGCAAACCCCGCACTTCTCCGCTTGGTTTCGGCCACAGTTCGGGAGGCCAACTTCCGTAGGAGCCGCTGCTCCTGCACTTTGGACAAGAGGGGGACGTGCCGGAATCAGCAGCACGTCCGTGTCGCTCCCATGCCCTGCAAGGCTTCATCAGCTGACCCCATGCAGCTCAGACTGCAGCCGATGATGCCGGTATGGGCCGCCGTGGCACCTTTTCAGGTCGCCTGGCATCAGGTCACCTGGCACCTTTTCAGGTCGCCTGGCATCCCTGCAGCTTATGGGCTGCTATAAGTGTTCAGAATGGCCTCGGGTAACATTGTGTGTCTTTTCAGTCCCTTCAGCTCCGTTGAATCTCATTTAATCCAAATAACCTACATATTCCTAAGTTAAGCACATAATTTTGCAATTTAAAGTATAGTTTAAGCTTGAAATAGCAGTTGGGAAGGTATTAGGGTTCACGCCATCGCATGTGGTGTGCTGGGTTTAACCCTTTCTCTGCACCCCATTCCTGATCTCCCTGCCTCCAGGCCTGCAGTTTGACTCACAAGGGAAGCCTCCTTTGGCACCGAATACCAGCTCTGGGGAGGTAGAAGTGATTCTCACGGTTCCATGAGTTCTTGTGTGTCTGTCTGTCTGTGCAAGCGGGCATTGTCAGGGATGTGCCCTGTAGCATGACAGGTCTCCTTCCAGAAGAATGTGTGGCGCTAGCGTTGAGGAAACCCTCCGTCAGTGTCCGTGCTTTGCCTGCCAAAGCGGACTCAAAATATTGACACTCTGTGTGAGAACCACGTGGGCACTACCCCTCTTTTCCGTCAAAATAGACTCGGGACCAGGCAGTTTCGTACGGCACTGATCAACTCCAGAACGTGCTGGTTTGCCTTTGCTGCTCTGATTCGCCTCAAGTCAGCCCCCTCCGGCCTGCTGTGCTCGAGATGTGTCCTGCTGCAGCCAGTGGCTATCGGTGACGGGGGCTGCAGGCCAGCACATCTCAAGCTTGCCCTATTTCCTATCCTAGGGGGGGAAGTTGATGATTTCTTTAGTACCATAAAATAAAAAGTAGAAATATGCAGTGAAGACTCTGAAGAGAACAAAACTAACTCCCAATTGAAAATACAGGTCACATCCTTTGGAAAGGGAAGCTCAGAGGCACTGCTCATCTCCCAGGGATGCGCTTCCCTTTGTACTTGGTGGGTGGTCTTCAGTCACTCCCAGCGCTCCCAGTAAAAAATAGTGGCCCCTCCACAACATAAGGTAGAACACCTCCAAAAAGGGTAAGCAATGTTATAAATTTATCTTAAGGTTTTCCAAGGGAGCTGTTGATAAAAGCAGTCCCCAGCAGCGCAGGGCCTGATGGAGAACTTTCCAGGCTATGGACACTGTTCCTGGCACACGGTGTCTGCGCTGGACACCTACATTGACAGAGATGCCAATGCATCCCAAGCATCTCTAAATATCCCTTCCCCTCAATGTATTGTGGATTACAAAGGCTTTAGCATGGTTTTGTATCTTAAAATATCTCTCTGAATGCCAGCTAAATTCCACTGCAATCAATCTGGTCCTAGATACTTAAGTGGATATGTTTGGCATCTTCTAAATATGTGTATGTATAAATTTCCACCCACCCTGCTCCATGCTTTTTGGTGTTAAAGCCTTGATTCTTTTTTTAAACGGCTTGCTCTGTGCCCGGTTTTAGTGGGTCTCTGTCAAAGAGAAGCAGGAAGTGGAAGCTGTTCCCCAGTCAGGCTGTAGGACTGCTCTCATGATCCAGGGCACGCTCTCTTCCGGGGGCTGTTGCCACTTCTTTAGAAGTGGAGCCTCTGTGTAAACGGAGCGTGGATCTACACAGAAGGCAAAACCACCTATTGGTAGGCTGTTGTTTGCATTTTGGCTTCAGCTGCACTGAAAGGCAGCTTGCGAGAGGGGCAAGCCGCAGGGTTTCTTCTCCATCACTGGACTCGAAGGAAAACACCCACTGATTGTGTTGCTCTCTGTTGCAAAGAGGGGAAGCCTGCAAGGGGGAGTGTGTGCATCTTAGCTTACACTTAGCTGCTGCAGGTGGTCTGTGGAAGGATCCAGCCACTGTTTTGAAGCTGTTACTGGGGAAGTGGAAGGGGCCTCGGGGTGCTGGTTGACTGCAGGCTAAACGTGAGCCAGCAGTGTGACGCGGCAGCCAAGAGGGCGAATGCCACCCGTGGTTGCATAGCCAGAAGTGTGGCTTCTAGATTGAGAGAGGTATTACTATGACTCTGGTGCGCCCGCAGCTGGAGTATTGTGTTCCGTTCTGGGCCCCTCGTTACAAGAGGGATATAGCAAGGTTGGAAACGGTGCAGTGAAGGGCTGCTAGGATGGTGGTCGGATTGCAGGGGAAGCCGTATGAGGTGAGACTGAGGGAACTGGGTCTCTTCAACCTGGAGGAGACTCAGGTGGGATCTGTTGGTGACATACAGGTACATGAGGGTGGGGGTCACATGGAGGTGGGTAGAGACCTGTTCTCCCCTGCAGAGGAGGGCAGGACGTGCTCCAACGGAGCAAAGCTCAGGGAACCAAGGTTTAATTTACATGCCAAGAAGTATTTCCTGACAGTTAGGACCCCCAGGGTGTGGAATGGGCTTGCACGGGAGGTGGTTGAGGCTCTATTGGTGAAGGATAGGCTGGATGTGCACATGGCGGGCATGTCATGAGCAGAGTCAGCTAGAGCCAGGGGTCAGACTAGATGGCCCGGGAGGCCTCTTCTGACTCGCTCTGTTTCTATGCTTCTAAGTGGGCATGTCCAATAAGGATCAGAGGGAGTCAACTTATGGATTGGTTTGATTGAATTGTAAACCATCTTCCTACCAAAAAGTAGCACTCTTCCATTATTTGCTATTAATTTGTAGAAATAGTGTTTGGGAACCTATGATTTTTATAAGTCTCGTAAAAACCTGTCCTTAAAGAAACCTGATCAAAATAAAGCTACCTGACTCCAGCCAATTAGTTTGGCTGTACTTCTAAAAGAAATGTAACCATAAGTCGTATGTGTCTCACAAAATAAGTTACTTCAATTCTCTGCTTGGACGATTTGAAAAATGGTAAGACTCTTCTTGATGTGGTTTACTCCCTGTCTCTTCATCCTCTTGTTTTCCCAGGAGCTGGCCCATTTTGCTCTGCCAGAGATGTTCTCCCTGAATTCATGTAGAAGAGGTAAGACGCTGACCGGGGGAGGGGGGGGGGGAACCGCACAGGACCACCACCTCAGGCTCCTTGCTCGAGAAGCTCTAGAACGGGGTCCCCCTCCAAGCAATCCAGCCCTTCCTGAGGCTCCAGCTTCCCTCTTGTGGCAGTGGATGAATTCCCAGGCCTGCCCTAGCAACACTGGTTTTGGTCTCTCACTCGGCGCTTACGTCACCTGGTACTTTTTCCAAGGTACTGCCTGAAAAAAGAGAGAGCCCCGTGCATGGTCAAAGAGAAGGTGCGGGCCATCTGTTGAGTTGAAAACCATGCCATGCCCTCTAGCCATGTGTCCGCCACCCAGAAGTGCTTTTAGATGTTCAATCGAGCACCTTTCAACGACACGGCCACTGCTGAAGCTGCTGGTGGACAGGCACCTTTGCTCAGGTTCACGATGTCCAAGAGCTGCTCTGGACTTCGAGTAGATCCATGGGCCTTGACCCTCTGCGGTCCCACAATGAGCCATTCGACTCCCGGGACGTACATACACCTGACCTGCACTGCAAGTCCAGCCATGACACTGTTTTCCCAGCTAGCTTCAGGCTGCGGCCCCGGGAAACGAGGCCTGCAGTTCCCAGCATGGCCCAGCCAGCTGGGCGGGGTGGGCGCTCTTGCTCTCGGCGTGCCGCAGGCTGCACCTCACTCGCTTTCTCGCCTAGTTTGAAACAGCCAGCAGGGCTCCCTCGAGCGGTCTGGCGGGCCACCCCGCTCTCCAGCATGCTGCTTTCGTGCTGCTGTAGGTGCCACCCTCTCTGCAACATGTTCTCATCCTCTCACATGTTGTGTCTTTCCCGCTGCTTAACCAGCCCATCACTGAGCTCATCCTTCGTTCTCCACGCCCTTCACTCCAGCCATCGGTCTGTTCCTCCTGCGCTCCGGGGGTTGGTCTCGAAGCGAGGTGCTTGTGTAGCGGCAGCGAGCTGCTGGTGGGGGCTGCGAGAGGGATGGGGGAGCCATCCCGGTGTCTGCTCAGTGAGGTCCTGCCTCGCCTTTGCAGCCCTCCGGCAAAACGCTCAGCAAATTCTCAACGCCCAGGGCAGGGCCTCCAAGGGGTTCTTCTCCCGAGCACCTGTCTGGCACAAGCGCCAGGCGAGTCGGCCTGGCGGGGTGAGCGAGGGCAGGGGCTGCACACACTGTGAGTGCAGAGTCTGGCAGCTTGAGTCCAGGCTGGGCAGAGAGCCAAAGCGGAGCAGGCATTCTCATAACAAGGCTAGTGGTTTGTCATGGACTCCACGGTGGGGTTGTGGCTGGCGAGAGAAGCATGACCGCCCCCTGCCTCAGAGCGGGCCAGGCAGTGCCACTCTGCTGCTTTGGGACAAGAGTGCCTGGCAGTGCCTTCAGCTTGACCTGCTGGACTCCAGGGTAAAACGTCGTGATTCAGTGCTGTTAATGCTTCATGTTGCTTAATAAAACGTTGTGGATTTAAACAAGAAGAATGGCTGGCTTTTGGCATCTTTCCGACACACGGCGTGATCAGCGCTGAAAGCTGGTATCTAGCTTTCCGTGACAAACCACTAGCCGTCCTCGTGTGTAGATGGCTGTCCATTCTCACCCTTCCCCGTCACATCTGGCATCTTTCTTTCTCCGCTCCTCCTCTCTCTCCTGTCAAACGTGAAATGAGGGGCTGCTCTTCTCATAGCCATGCTTCACCACTGGACTCCTTTTTCTCTGCAGTAGCTCTAGAAATACCGCAAATAAGCTAGTGGCATGTCCCCCTTGCTCACTGTCGAACCATCCCATGCCCAAGACTGCCCCACCTTCTTTCTCATCGATTCTCACCCCCACATGCCAGATTTTCCACGTCCCTCTTACCCGTTTCCCGTGCTCCTACCTGTGCTCTGCACTCCCCCTCACTCAGTTTGCACTCCCCTCCCAAAAGGGTGCAGAGCCCCAGAGTGTCTCCCCAACAGCAGCCACCTCCTCTTGGCAGCTCCGGTCCTGTTTCCCCTCTAGCCCTTCCTTCACAAGTGAGGCTGGAAGAAAAGACGTCTCTTTGTTTTGTAGTCCGTGCTGCCCCCAAAGTGCTTGTTGATGGTGGTTGAGCAGCCCAAGTGACGAATTAGGATGTGAAAAGGTGCCTTGTTTTGTCTGTCATTAGCGGCAAGAAGGTATAAACCAGCCATATTGTCCCAAAGCAGCAGTAAGAGCAGGCAGGCAAACACAAACGAGCCAAGCGCTCCTGCAGGTTCCGTTGCAGTGGCGCAGTCCCTCCGCCAGCCAGGATGGCATACCTGGATGATGCTCCTAAGCAGCTGCAGAGGGCAGCCGCCGGTTGCTGTGCAGAAACACATTTCTCCGGCCATCTCTTCCAGGTGCTGGGACCTGCCCAACCACCGTTGCTTGTTGTTGTTAGATACTGAGCCCCGCCTTGCCGGCTTCTTAAACCTGGGCCCGCTGCGCGTGGTGCCCCACTCTGCCCACGATCTGCGAAGGATGCAGCTGCCGATGCTCTCGGCTGCTGCGGAGAAAGGGGTGCCGCGCCTCCTCTCTCTGCCTGCTCTGACCTGTGCGCCAGGAGGCTTGTTGTCTTTCAGAGTGGAGGTGGATTGGTTGTGAGTGGATTGGATGTGGGTGGAACAACAAGTCTGTGCTCACCTTCCCGTGGTGCTTGTTGCCCTGGCCTTGCTCTCCCATCCCGGGCTGATCTGCCGCTTTCCCCCTGGCCTGTTTCTGCAGAGAAGAGGTAAGTGCCCAGGCAGCTGTGCCGCGAGGCGGAGTGCTCGCTGTCTCGTCCCGCGGCCGCCCGTGTGCAGCATCCCTCCCCATGCGGGGCTCGCCTCCCCAGGGCTCCTCCCGGGCTGCGGCGTCGCCTGCCCCGGATGTGTCCCTTTGCACTGGACAGCATAGCGGCAGCTAGTAGCTCGGGAAGGCCTCTGCGCCTGTCAGTCTGAGGCCCAGGGGTGGAAGAACAGAGGACCGAGCCTGCGAAGGGCAACGCGGGGAGGGAGCGCAGGCGATCGGGCACCTGTTCCCCCCGTGCCCCCTGGTGTGGCTGGGGAGGAGGTGGCGTGCCCTTGCACCCATTCTCCCGGGTTGGGGCAGCGTTCCGCTGGGGCAGGGCGCAGAACTCCGTGCAGAGACGTCCCCTCGGGGCTCTCAGTCAAGCCCTGCAGAACTCCCCAGAGGTTAGGGTTGGGTTAGGGCTAGGGCATTGCCTTCCCCGGCCCCACCCTTGATTTCCCCCATTAGTTGTGCTGGCTTCCAGGCGTCTGGGCAGCTTTTTCATCTCCCTCCGACAGACGGTAGCAAGTCACAGCTTGCATTGGGCGTTGTGGTGGGCATTGTGGGCTGCACCCACCGTTACAACGTGTGATGCAGTCACAGGATAGTGGGGTTGGAAAGGGCCAGAGGGCCATGGGGTCCAGCCCCCCACGTTCTTTCGGGAGGTGCTGCCTTGCTGGACGACGGAACGGGCTGCCTCCAGGCGGCCTCTGTTCTGTACATCAGCGAAAGGTCAGAATCTCCGAGTGCCACGAGAGTCGGTTCCCGCTGTCTCGCGTGAGCTGCTTGGCACAGGCCCGACCTGTTCGTGCGCGGAATATAGATGAGTCCAAGCAGGCCGGGTCCTGTTGAGGCCTCTCCAGGCGACTCTTGACCGTGCTGCTGTTTTCCCTGCGAAAGGCAGACCATCTAAGTAAAATCAAACCGCACCCCGGGACCTGCTCCTAGGGAGCCCCGTCCTCACGGAGGAGGCGCCTTTCCGTCGGCCCGGGCGGCGCTGCCGCTTGTGGCAAAGCAGTGGCGTTCTGGGGGCCTGGCGGGCTCGCTGCGAGCCGGCCTTCCCCGGCCTACTGCTTCTGCTGCAACGAACGCAGCGTTGCTAAGCGCAGTCCCGGCCTGGTGCCTGCCCTGTGCTGGACTCGGAAATCCCAGCATCCCCACACTCAGCTCGTGGATACTGGGAGTTGTGGTCCTACATACCTGGAGGGCCCCGAGCCGGCCCAGGGCTCCG
>NW_025335289.1:892452-916856 GCF_004798865.1 Varanus komodoensis
CGGGCCCCGGCCTGCCGCGCCCCGCTGCGCCGGCGCCTGGGGAGCCTCTCCTGGGCCGCGGGGGGCCCGGCCGGCCTTCCGTGAGCAGCGCCCGGGCCGTCCGCGCGGCTCGCGCCCCATGTGCCGGGCGGGCGGGCGGGGGGGGCGGTGCTGCAGCCTCGCGCTTCCCCCATTGTCCTTGGCTGGGCTCGCTCGCTCGTGCTCCAGCGCGCCGGGCAACTTGGGGCTCTTCCGCTCGTCGGAATCTAAGCAGCGGGCATCGAGGAGAGACCCCCCCCCCGATAAAGGGCAGTTGCCCACGCGCGGGGGCGGGGGGCGCGGGGCGGGCTGGAAGCCTTCCGGTTTGTGTGGCTCTTGCAGCGAACGCGAAGGGGCCTCATCATCCAGACTTCGGCCGTGGCCGTGGCGTCAAAACGGGGTGTGCGTTCCCCTGGATGCGCTCCTGGTTCTGGGGGACGAAGACTGGCTTCGCATGGTCTCGGCCTCGGCGCTGCGAGCCGCCTTCCGTGCGGGGATCGCCGGCGCTGCGCCGCCGCGTGTCCAGCAGGCGGCGGCCTGGAGAAGCGGCTCGCGCGTGGCCGGTGCTCGGCGCCGGGCAGGGGCGCTTCCGGGGCCGCTTGGGCAGGCGCGTGGTCGGCCTCCCGAGACCTCAGTGAGGCTCCGGGCGCTCCGCTTCGGCGGCTGGCCCGGGAGCCCCAGCTGGGCTAGGCCGCCCGGCGCCGCGGCTGCCTCGCTGCGGGCGCTTTATGCGAGGACCGGAGGCGAGGCCTGGCGCTGGCGGGTCGGCGGAGGGAGGCAGGTGTCTTCGCCGCCCCTCCTCGCTACGGCGGGTTCATGGTCCCCGAAAATGCTAAACGGGAGGCTGGGGGCTCGTGGTGAATCGGGGTCCTGGGGGAGATCCCCCATGGGGTCTTTCGGCATATTTGCGGTGGGGGATGCTGCTGTTCGTAGGCCAACTCACCTGGAGGCTGCAAGTTGAGGCAGGCTGGGCTAGATCCTGAAAGCACCGCAGCTGGTTTGGGTTTTCTGGTCTGCCACAGGGCAGGGGATCCGGCCTTTGTAATCCGCCGTCATCTGAGGAGGGGCACAGATCCACCAGCCCTGGTCTGATCCTGCCACCACCTCTTTTCAGTGAGCAAAGTTGCCAACACAATATTGTTACAGGAGTCAGGGCAGAAGGCCACATCAGCAATCCTTATGCAAAGCAAAGCAGTGTCTATATTTTCAATAACTGGTTATGGATATCTCTCAGCAATGTGTCTTGAGATCTGTATGTAAATTAGAAGTGGGCATGCTGTCTGTCGGGCTTCCGTTCATACCCTGTGCTGCCCCATATGGTATTAAAAAAGCAGAAAATGCTTTTGCACAGTATGGGATAATGAAAGGATATAACTGGACTTTCTAGTGAACCCCATTTTCCACCTACTAACATTGGAAATGGATCCAAGTAATCTGCTTTCCCTGATTCTTTGGCGTCTCAGGCTGCCTGCATGAAATCTTTGCATTTGGCAGAGCTGTTTGCCCCGTTATTGAAACTTTCTCGAATTTACAGTCGAGATGTTTTAAGGTAAGGCAAAATGGAAGGGTCGCTGTACCTGCCCTTTTCAGCAACTAAACAAAGCTTGCAAATTCTCAGAATCAGAGAGAAGCCTGTTCCGCTATCGGAAGCAGTGAGCTGGGTGGTCTCAATTGCGTGGGAGCACTTTCTACTTTACCATGTCCTCGAGCCAGTGGCTGAGACTCCACTTCGTAGGCTTGGCTGCTGACTTCAGGAGACGCAGTTCTCCAGGCCCGTTTGCCAGTGGCTTCCGATGGTGTTCGTTAGGCCAGCTGCAGAACCCGCTTTATTTGCTTTTTATTGCTGAACTTTATTCCCTTAGCTTTGATGGGTCTCTAATCCATCCAAACCGGATGGAACTGGCTTGCTCTTGGGTGCTTCCTTGAGGGCACAGTGTAGGCCAAAAGACGAGGTAAAAATTAACGAAAATGTGGTATGGCTGGACTGCAGCGCCTCTTTGTAGTGGCCCTAAATGATGCTCAGTGGTGTCCACAGAACTGACGGGTTGACACTGAAGATACCTCAGTCGTCTTTAAGCGCCAACTGTCTTTCGGAAATCTTTTGTTTTATTCTGGATCTTTTCCTTTCTGCTCTCCTTTTAGATAGGACAATGCAAGTAGGTGAGTTACTTTCCCTTTTCCTTGGTTCGCCAGTCTGCGTGTGGCAGCGGTGTGTGTGTGTGTCGGGGGTGGGCGTCTCTCTCTCAGGAGGTCCTCTGACCTAGAAAAGGTTTCTGGTGATCTCTTGTGTGGAAATGGTTTGGATGCTTTGCCGAGTCCTCAGGATTCCTGACAAAGAGGACCATGGATGCGCTGTGCCTTGTCCCCACACAGAAAGCTCACTGTAGGGTGTGCAGCCGAGAATTTGGCTAATGGGCTCTCCACAGGGAAGCCGGCAGTGGGATTGTTTGTAGGATGCCCGTTCCCGAGCAAAGCAAAGGGCAGCCACTTAAAGTTTGCATATTCAGCGCTCTGCCAGGTTGGGGGGGGGGGGGGGGGGCAGGCATCTTGCTAACGCTGCAGTGCATGCTTCATCCTGCGATGTGCCCCTGCACCCTCCAGGAATTATTTCTTCTCTCTTTATCTTTCAGATTCAAGAGATTTGTTGAAGGAATTTCCCCAACCTAAAAATTTGCTTAACAGTGTCATTGGAAGAGCCCTGGGAATCTCTCACGCAAGAGACAAGCTGGTATATATCCATACCAATGGGCCACGGAAAAAGGTACCGTCTAGCGAAAGACCCGTGGCTTATGCTGCTCCCTGGGCAAACTGTCAGGTCATTCCCGGCGCCCGTTCCCCTGCTCTTCTGGGGGAGATGAAGGCATGGCTCCGGTTTTCAGATACACTCAGAAGCGCATGAGAATGTGCGGGGCCACTCACTCTGACGACGCTGTGGCACACGGGGATCTGTCGGAGCCATTCTATGGGGAAGCCTTGTTGGGCCAGGAAAGTGGCTTCGTGGTGCCGTGGAGGAGTGGCGTGCAGAGGTGGCCCGAGCCCTGCCCTGCCGTTGCCCGAGGCCCCAGGGTTGGATTTTTGCTACGCGTTCCTTCCCTTCCCTCAGCATGTGTGGGACTCTGTTTTATCTTCAGAAAAACTGTGGGAGGGGGATTAGGCCCACCGGCACCCAGTGGGCTTCATGGCTAAGTGAGAAGGGGAGCTTGGCTCTGTCCCATTCTGACACTCAACCCCTGCCAGATACAGCTTGTGCTGGCTCTCTGAACACTGATGTGCAGCTTCTCTGCGAGAGGAAAAAGACCCACCTGGCGGGGAAAGGAACTTCCCATGAAGCGGAAGAACAAGAAAGGGGAGCTGAGGGGTGGCTGCAGGGTTTGGAGGAAACATGGTCCAGAAGGCCGTGAAGCCAGAGGCAGGTGGATCGGCAAGCAGGGATGGAACTGGCCGTGGACCAAAGCTCGGGTTGATGGGCGCTGTGGGCAAGGAGCCGTGCTCCCTCCTGGCTGTCCGGCTTTCAGCATGCGCGTCGTCTCTGCCTTTCTGTTTCTTTGCCTGTGAAACAGGTCTGAGAATACGCTCCGTGTGAATGTCGGTTCTGAGGGAGAACCTTTCCTTTTTCGCAGAAGGCTCAGGTGATCTGGTTTCCAGATCACCTGAGCCTTCTGCAAAAAAGGAAAGGTAAGTTCTCCGTGGAGTATCCAACACCTTGCTCTTCTTATCCCTCTGCAGAAAGTCACGCTGCTCATCAAGTGGCCAAAAAATGTGGAGGTGGAAGGCTACGGGACCAAAAAGATCGATGCAGAACGCCAGGCTGCCGCGGCTGCTTGCCACCTCTTCAAGGTGACCGCCACCTTTCCCTCCCTTCCCTCTGAGGGGACCCTCGGCTTCCGCTCGGCTCAGGCTTAGCTTCACGGCCAGGGTTTGCTTGTATTTTTTCCGGGACTTTTTAATCTGGACGGAGAAGTGATGGGCGGCATCGTGGTGACTGGTCTTTGGGAGACCCCAGGCTGAGTCCTGTAGCAGAACCGTGCTTGTGGAAGCGCATGTTGTACTTCCCCAGGCGGTTTATGCCAGGACTGCCAGTGGGAGGGAGGGGGGGTTGCTTGAGTCTTTCCTGTCCTCCCTGCAACAGAACCGGAGGACGGGTGTCGTCGTGTGAGCCCTTTCCCTGGCGTTGTTTCTGAGGAGCAGATCCGGGGTGGGGTTAGGTGGCAGGTGCCGGTTTCAGTTCTTGCTGTGCGACCCTTTGGGGTTGGCCAAGCTGCAAATCCAGTAAAAATGGCTGAGCTTCTGCTTCCCGTCTCCTTCCACTGACCTTACGTATGGGACTGTGGCGCAACTCTGAAAGGAAAGAGAAATCCCGCTCCCCTTTTCAGAGTGGCTGTTCAGGAGCAACCTCACTTCCAGGCCAGGCAAGTCGACAGTTCCACGTTCCGTCCACAGCTCTGGGCCAAAAAACACGCATCTCAGGACCACAAGCATCTTCCCCAGTTTTTCTTAAGTGACTCGCAGATGGAGTAACTTGTGCAGGTCCTGGGGTGAGGTGCAGTCTTGGGGATGGTTGGTGCTGTGGCCCAGCACCTGGAGGGCGACCAGATGGGGAAGTGGCTCCTCTCTCCCTGGCACCTGCCTCCCACCCCAGAATTAGAATTGCAGCCCCCTGCCCTTGCACCTGCCATGCCTGGCGCGGCCCTGCCCAGCCCGACCCTGAGCCTGGCCCGGCCTGGCCCTGAGCCGTGCCCTGCCGTGACCCTGCCCGGCCCTGAGCCCTGCCGGCTCCGCGTTGCTCTTGGGTGACATTTGCAGCACTTCTCGGCGAGCGGGAGACCGGCCCTGGCAGGCTAGCAGAGGGCTTGCCCCAGCGTGCCAGGACTGCCTCTTCGTTCCCTGGGGTCCCTGGGTAGAAGAGGTGGGAGGGGGCCTTTTGGCTGAAAGTCTGGGAGCGTCCCGGCCAGTCAGAAGACACGGTCCTGGGCCGGGGGGCCAGTGGGCTGGTCCAGCAGAGGGCAGCGTCCCGTGAGCACAGCAGCAAACCTTTGTGGCTGCCCGTGAGACAGACGTGGGCCTGGGTGGCAAGCCCCGTGCGCCGAGGGTGAGGCGGGGGCGGAGGCGAGCAGAGAGCGGGCGCCGCTGCAGAGGGGTGAGGCGCTACGAGGCGCTTTGGACACGGCTTTCTGCCTGGCTGGCTTGGTGCCGGATGCCGGAAATGCCCGTTTGCCCCTTTGCCGCCCCAGCAGTGCTGACCGCCTGCCTTCCCCCCCGCCAGGGCTGGGGCTTGCTGGGCCCCCGGAACGAGCTCTTCGACGCTGCCAAGTACCGCATCCTTGCCGAGCAGCTGGGCTGCCCCGACGAGAGGTGGTGCTCGGAGGGCAGGTGGCGCTCCAAGTCCGGGCCGTCTCTGGCCGACCTCTCCACCTGCTGGCGGCGGATGGAGCCCGATGAGGCCATCCAGCCCCTGGAGCACAACCGGCCGCCGAAACCCATCCGGAAGGAGGAGCTGGAGGAGGGGGAGCTGGAGGAGGGAGAGCTGGAGGAGGGGGAGCTGGAGGAGGACACCATCGACGTTTCGGACTACCTCTCCATGACCCATTCGGAGCCCCGCACCCCCCCCAGGGACACGAGGTAGAGCTTTGGTCGCCGTAGGACCACAGCCGCGCGTGGTTTCTCCTCCCCAGCAGGCCTCCGTGGCATCTTGGTGTCCTGCTTCCGGGGAAGCCTGGGCCCAGAATGACAGGGCACTGCCCCTCGTGACCAGCGCACATCCGGCCGAGCCCTGTGGGGCGAGACATTGCCAGTCCCCGGTTCAGCCACGGCTGCGGTTCCCGCCTTTTAGCCTTCCGCCGCCACAGCAGTCCCTTGCTGTGCGTGGCTGTGTGGCGCGCTGCCCGCTGGGGGCCACCCGGAGTGTGGCGGGGAGGGGAACTGATCCAGGTCCCCGGCGCGTGGCGGAGACGCACGCCCTCCCTCTGCCGCTCGTGGTGCTGCGCGCGCAGCCTCCGCCTCGGGGCCTGACGCTCCCTGCGGGTGGAGCTCTGGAGTGCCCCGGGGGTTCCAAGGCCAGTGTGATGCGAGCAGGCCGGAGCAGCGCGAGGCGGCCCTGCCTGCGGGGCGCGAGGGGCCCGTGCGGGTTGCCCTGCTGCCGATCCGCGTCCAGCACCTGCGTCGCGCAAATGTGTGTCCCCACAGAGGCGGAAGGCTCTCCCAGCTGAGCTGCTGAGCAAACGTGGCCACCTGTGGCTGGGGAGGGAGCACGGGGCTGCGCGTTGGGCCCGCCCCGCTCGGGCCTCCCGCTCACATTCCTCTGGCTCCGAGGGTCTCTGACTGGTGCGCCGGGCCGTCCTCAGAACGCTCCCCGAGCCGAGCCGGGCTGCTTGCGACGAAGCAAGCGGCCCGCCCCTGCCGTGCGCTGCAGCTGCGGGCTGTGCCGGCGTGGGGGTGGGCGCGGCTGCCCCCAGGGCCCTGTGCCACAGCATGTAAAATGGCTGCGTTCCTTCTCTCGCGGGCTGCAGGGATGGGTTCTCCGTGGACATGACGGATGACAACACGGCCCTCCGGGCTCTGACCCAGTTTCCGCTGCCCAAGAACCTCCTGGCGCAGGTGATCCAGATTGCCACGTCTTCATCGACCGTCAAGGTGAGCTGCCCCAGGAATGGGCCACCGTGTCTGCCGACCTGCTGGGGGGGCTTAAAATGCCCGCGGGAGTGTGGGGCAGCCTGCCGCGCCCCGAGCGAGGAGCACGCGGGCAGTCCCGAGGCGATGGGCGGCCTGACGCGCAGATCGAGCTGCCAGGCTCTGGTACCCGAGGAGGCCCGGTCGACCGAGGGCTCCAGGCCCCTTGCCGGGGTGGGCAGCCCTGTGGCCCTCACATGTCTTGGCAGCTGCCTGCCTGTCATCCCCAGGGCTGGCGAGAGCCAACGGGAGCTGCAGGCCAACACACCTGGGGGGCCCCCTGCCCACCCTCGCCTTAGGCCGAGGAGCAAGGCAGTGCACAGAAAGCGGAGTCACGCGCCTGTGGCTGCTCCCCTCGAGGTGTCCTTGGAAAAACCATCCGGCAGCCTCCTCAGGGCCTGTTCTGCACGGCTTCCTTGGAAGAGGCCTCGGAAACGGTCGCTCGCCTCTAGCCTGCCAGCGCCAGGCTGCTCCCGGGACAGGTGCCTTGCGGACTCTGGCACGGTTGGGGTCTATGGACCAGCCTCGCCCATCTGGAGGACCCGACTCCCAGAATCCCCCAGCCGACCTGGGATTCTGGGAGTGCTGGGCCCGTGCGCTGGCGGACGCCAGGCTGAGGAAGGGTGCTTGCTCCGGGGGGGGGGGGGGGCTGCTCAGCAGCCACAGTTCACCTCCGGGCCCCGTGCCCTGCGTGTCGGCCTTTGGGGCTGGCCTCCCGGCTGGGCCGCTGCGGAGAGGAGCAGGCATGCCCCGCGAGGGCCCTGTCCCAACCCTCCTGCCCCTCCCCTGCCAGGAGTACATGCAGTTCCGCACGGTGGGCACCAAGACCAAGCTGTGCAAGCTGACGCTGCGCTGGCCCTGCCCCATGACCTTCGCCGCCAAAGGCCGCCGCAAGGTGGAGGCCGAGAACAAGGCCGCCGCTCTGGCCTGCCAGAAGCTGAAGGTGAGTCCCCGGCCGGGAGCAGGAGCGCGACGGCAGGCAGGCAGGCTGTGGCTGCACCCTCAGGGCCCGGGGAGGCGTCTGCTGCTGGGCCTCCCATTCACACCTTCGCTCGCTTCGTGCCCGTCCAGAGTCCGAAGTGGCATGGGGACCCATCCCTGTGAGGTGCGCTTGGCTGAGTGGCGTTGACTGGGCCATCCATCATCCCCGTGGGCTTCCGGAAGCCCAGCATCCTGAACCCTTGCCTGGTGCTCGGAGGGCAGCACTGCTGCCGCTCTCGCAGGCAGAGGGCTGCTGGCAGCTGGGCTGAGACATGCCCCTCCCAAGCCAGAGGTCCCCGAGGCCCCCCAGATCCTGAAATTTTCTACCAGGATGTACCCAGAGGGGCTCCCAACGTATGCAAAGCACAGATTCAGTGTAAAAATTGAAATGACTGAATGATAGATTATGTGAATGGCTGGATCACGCACTAAAAGGAATCCACACCTTGTTAGATGAACCGTGAAAACAAGCTAACCTGATCCAGCAGCCCAGCCTTCCCCAACGTGGTGCCCTCCGCATGCACTGGCCTGGAGCTCCCATCTTCCCTAGCCGACATGGCCATGGGAATTGCAGTCCGAGGGACCACCAGGTTGGACGAGGCTAGCTTAGAACGAGCAGGGAAGGGAACGGACCCTGCGGTGACAGCAGGAATGTCCTGCTTCCCGCAGGCAGCCTGGATTCTCCGCAACTGCCCTGCAGGTTGGTGGGCAGGCACGGGTCCCCTTCGTGACTGCCTCCCTTCTGGCTCTCCCCTGAGGCCTCCCTTGGGCCCCACTCGGGTTCTCCGCTGCACCCCCCTCCTGCGAGCCCACGCTCTCTGGGCAAGCTCTTCTCAGGCTTCCGGATGGGGAGCAAGGCAGGCTGC
Organism: Varanus komodoensis; assembly: GCF_004798865.1. Lineage (NCBI taxonomy): Eukaryota > Metazoa > Chordata > Lepidosauria > Squamata > Varanidae > Varanus > Varanus komodoensis. The sequence goes on from NW_025335289.1 coordinate 900,984, forward strand.
CCACGCCGGAGCCGCTGGTCTCTCTGCAGATGTCCCCCCCACCGGAGCGGCTCCCCTGGCGTGGGCAGCCCCATCCGCCCCACCCCGCCCCGCCTGCCTGGCCCTGCATGTGTCCCCGGAGGCCCTTCTGCCTTCCACCCTCACTCTTGCTCGCTGCCTCCCTCCCAGAGCCTCGGCCTGGTGGACAAGAACAACAACCCTCTGAGCCACGCCATGTACAACATGACGTCCCTCCGGGAGCTGGGCGAGAACCAGAGGAAGCCCTGCCACATCAAGGTGCCGGAGGCCACGCTGCGCAAGATCGAGAACTACCTGAACCACGTAAGCCTCCCCGGCCAGAGCAAGCCGAGGCACACCGAGGGCGCACGCGTGCGTGGAAGGCCCTTTGCCCCCATCCTGCAGGACAGGTCGGGGAGATCTTGCGCGGGCCACTCCTGGCCTGTCGCTTCCTCTCCTGCTCGGCTGTTGCGATGTTACGGGATGTTTGTAAACACTCCGACTGCTTGGGCTGAGTGTCGTATTGACTAATAGCACAACTTCTGTGAGGGAAACAAAAGGGCCGCTTGGAACCCACATTTCGGGTTGAGCACAGCCTTCCACAGGCCCTGGGGAGGAAGAGCCCTCAGGCGCCTGGGGGGAATGGAATGGGGTGCCTGCCTCCAGGCAGGGAAGCCTTGGCGCACTCTGGAATGGGAGCCCTCCCCTGGTCCCGTTGATTTGAATTCTGCCAGACAAGCACTTGGCCCCATCTGTCAGCGCCCAAACCTCCAAAGCACCTCCCTTTTCCACACTGAGCACCGCCTCCTGCGCTTTCCCATCGTCCTCGGCCGCGAGTTGCGCATTGCTTTATTGATATTAGGCTCCCTGTGGCCACAGCATCTCGGTGGAGAGCAGGTCGCCCCGGGTCCGTTCTCCGTCAAGTCCGTTCTCCCGTTAGAAATGAGGTTTGACTTCTGCCCGGTGTGCTAAACGTGGAAGAGGAGGCCGTTCTAGCGAAAGTCGTCGAGTGGGTTGGGAACAGGGCAGTGCGGCTGCGGCCCAGGGCACCCCAGACTCTCCCCACAAAAGCGAATTTGCCCCCGAGGGACCCTGGGAACCAAGGGGTTCCATGAAGCCAGGCTGCGTGCTCTGAGCGGAGTGGGAGTGGGCGGCAGAGGTGCGATGTGCGAGCGACGCCTCACACTGACGACCCACTGCTGCTGCTCCTCCTCCTCCTCAGTTCCCCGTGGACACCCGGGAGTCCAGGCCGCGGCTGGCAGAGGACATGATGACCCTGAACAAGGAGACGGGGGCCATCAGCGACGCCATCACGGGCAGGACCTACATCCCCATGTCCGAGCCGGAGGAGGTGCGCCTCAGCCAGAACCTCCTGGCCCTCTGGAAGAGGAGGGGCGCCGCGTGGCAGGAGAGCCACCCCCTCCCGGTGGACTCCCACAAGGAGGCGATCCTCTCGGCCGTGGAGCAGCACCCGGTGGTGGTGATAGCCGGGGACACGGGCTGCGGCAAGACCACCCGCATCCCGCAGCTGATCCTGGAGCACTGCATCCTGGAAGGACGCGGTGCCCAGTGCAACATGGTCATCACGCAGCCACGGCGGATCAGCGCCATCTCCGTGGCCCAGCGGGTGGCCCAGGAGCTGGGCCCCAACATGCGGAAGAACGTGGGCTACCAGGTGCGGCTGGAGAGCAAGCCCCCCGCCCGCGGGGGAGCCCTGCTCTTCTGCACCGTGGGCATCCTCCTGCGGAAGCTGCAGGGCAACCCCCGCCTGGAGGGGGTGAGCCACGTCGTGGTGGACGAGGTGCACGAGCGCGACGTCAACACCGACTTCCTGCTCATCCTGCTCAAGGGGGTGCAGAAGCAGAACCCCAACCTGCGGCTGGTGCTGATGAGTGCCACGGGGGACAACCAGCGCTTCTCCCAGTACTTTGGGGACTGCCCGGTGGTCAAGGTGCCGGGCTTCATGTATCCCGTCAAGGAGTACTACCTGGAGGAGATCCTGGCCATGCTGGGGCGCCACAGGCACCGGCACTACGAGATCAAGGTGAGCGGCCCTCCACCTGGGCTGTGGGGAGGGGCACATGTCCAGCTTCCCTCGAGCGCTGCGGGGGACGCTCCCTGCCGCACCGGGGTCACCCTAGAGCAGGAGCTGCAAAACACGGGCCCCTGCTCCAGACCCGGGGCTGGGGTGGGCACAGATCTGTGGGGCAGCACCTGCTTTGCAGAGCCAGGAAGACCTTGCTGGACTTCTGGAGGGCCACCCGTGCTGGTGAGTGCCGAGAGCACTGGGCCAGGGAGCCCCCCCCCCCCCGGCTTGGCTCAGGGCAGCTTCCAGCGCTCCCAGTGGAGTCCCGCTGGCCATTCACTTCCCCTCAGCAGGGATTAATTTGCCTCCAGACGTCAAGCGAGGGAGACACTCTGGCGTTTCTGGCAGGCAGCCATCTCAATTTTCATTTGAAGATGGAACAGGAAGAGAAGGTGCTGGCCCTGCTGGCCGCTCACTGTGTGTTGGCAGTGCTGAGATTTCAGAGGCGGGAAATGGGACTTTCGAGACCTCCCTGCTCTGCGGGCTCCCTTTGCCAGAATAAGATACGCCATAACGTTCTAGAACGGACTCTGCAGCGCAAGAGAACGAAGCATCCGGGCTGCAGAGCTGCGGTTTCCTGGTCCCGCCTGAATTGGCTCGATGTGGGGCACTCTCTCTCTCCAAGCGTAGCTCGCACACAGGCCCGGCGCTCGCTGGTCAGTGGGGCCTTTTCAGCAAAGGCCAAGAACCTGCTGGGCCAAGCCAGAGGCGTGCCGGACACCTTCCGGTTCTGCTCACGGGCTTCCTGACTGCCACAGCCCTCTGGCCACGGCCCCAGTGGCGCGCACCTTCTGCTCTCGCTCCCCACCTGTCCCAGCCACAGAGCCTTGCAGCTCAGTGGTACAGAAATTACATAGCGGGGGAAGGAGGGCACGAACCGGGGCTAAGAAACCACCCATAGGCCACTCTGAACTGCAGTGCCCTCTAATCGTGTCCCGTGACAGCAGACCCAGAATCCGTGGCCCATCCGTGAGTCTAGAGGAGCCCGAGTCGTGGCACTGCCGGGGGTGGAGAAAAGGGCCCGCCCCACGGTCTCCTCTCCGCTGTCGTTCCAAGGGCCGGACGCTCTTGCTTGCTCACGCCTTTGAGCCTCATTCCGACTTTGGGAGGAGAAGCAAGTCTCTTGCCACGGGCGAGGCCCCCTGGGTTAGGGGCTGCAGGGGGCTTCCAGAGCAGGGGTTGCTCCGGCATTGCCGCTGCTGAGGCCCCCCTGGAGCTCCTCTCCGCGTGGGTGGGCCTGGCGCGTGGGCGCTCTTGCGGGGCCTCCGCTTCCCGGGCGCTCACACGCCCCCCTTTACCCCTCAGCAATCGGACGAGGAGTGCGTGCTGGACTTGGAGCTGATGACGGACCTCATCCTCCAGATAGACGTGCACGGAGAGCCAGGTAGGTGGGGCGGCAGCGGGGCTCGGGCCGCCTCCAGCCCCCATCCTCCCCCACCTTCGCCTGCGAGCCGGCTGGGCCGGCCCCCGGGGGAGGCCCCACTCAGAGGAGGCACCCAGGCCGCGGGTGGCCCCGTTCCGGAGTGCGTTGAGGACAGAGCAGGCTGGAAAACAGGCATCTGAAGGCCAGGCTGGAGGGGCAGGGAATCGCACGGCGCAGAATTCGCGGTAGCGCAGCGTACAGCCCTGAAAGACCACAAGCAAAAGACTAATATAGAGTCTCCCAAAATCTGCAGTACAACCAATCATGAGCAGCCTAAGAATGTCAGACCGAACCTGCAAAGATTTTTTTTTTAAACCCGGGAGACGGCACTACCACAACAAGAAAAAAGCAAAGTACTCAGTCTTTATATGCAAAACTTGAGTTGAAGGTAAACTAAACTATTCTCTTTCCTTCGTGGATGTGTGTTGGCATTCTTAGGCTGCTGGTGGCTGCTTTTTAATATTGAAACATTTGATTTACTCTGCTACAGATAACAATGACCTACATGGTTTTATTATTTGGGTGTTACTGTATGTAATTACATAATTAAAGATCTTGTGTAGCATAAAAATATTTTTCCTTGTTGAAAAATATTTTGTGCTTTTCGAGGGGGTTGTCTTTGGGTCTGGGTTTGGATTGTTTTGCTGTAAGTACCGATCCAAGCCAGAAAAACGATGGCCCAGAAGCCAAGCGTCAAGGTAAAGTCAGTTCACTTTACCTGGATAAGGGCTGGGAAACTGGCCAAGTGCTTGGCGGTCTGGCAATAACCAGCAGGTTGGCAGGGAGCAGAAAGAGGCGTAGGCTTTGTTATCAGCTGCCCAGAGAGCTTGGCTGTGGAGTGGTGTGGAAATGAAATAGTCGCCCGTCGTCGTCACTGTGATATTCGTAGCGTCACAAATTTCTTATTCAGAGCATCACTCATCCCTGGAAGAAGCCAAGCACGGCACTGCAGCCCCTCTTCCGCGTGGGCTCGACAGGAGGCCGGGCGCCCTGGGGCTGCCCAGAGGGACAGAAGGGTGGCTTGGCCTCGGGGCAGGGCAGAGCGCCCTGTCCGGCCACTGGTGGAACATGGGCAGCCTTCCGGGCAGTCGGGCGGGATCTCGATGCACAGACGAGCGCCCGCGATCTCTGAGGGGGCCCGCTCAGCCTCCGGGAAGGGGGCGGGCCGGCGGAGCAGCCACAGCGAGGCCCCCTCTTCCCCTTGCCTCTTGCAGGTGGCATCCTCTGCTTCCTCCCCGGCTGGCAGGAGATCAAAGGAGTCCAGCAGCGCCTCTTGGAGTCCCTCGGGCCTCACAACAGCCGCTACCTTGTCTTGCCAGGTGGGCCGGCCCTGGCCGTTCTCCTGGGCCGCTGGGGGTGTTGCGGGGGGGAGGGGAGGGGAGGGAATTGGCCCGCACTGGCAGAGGAGTGGTTGTGATCCGCTTCTCCCAGTGTGGCAGCTTGCCTGGGAATACCAGGATTGAGGATCCTGGACTGTGGGGGGGCTCCTGCGTTGGCTCAGGGAAGCCCCGGAATGTACTGATGCTCCCGTCGGACAGGACAGAGACGGGCGCTGACACTCGCTTCTCCCCCCGTCAGTTCATTCCAACATCCCAATGATGGACCAGCAAAGCATCTTCCCGCGCCCTCCCCCCGGCGTGCGGAAGATCGTCTTGGCCACCAACATCGCCGAGACCTCCATCACCATCAACGACATCGTTCACGTGGTGGACAGTGGGACCCACAAGGAGGAGCGCTACGACCTCCGGACCAAGGTCAGCAGGCCGGCGGCCTCCCCCCCCCCCCACCGGGAGCCGTCCTGCCCCCGCCCATGGCTCCCGGGGGCCCCAGCCTTCAGCGGGCGGGTTCTGGGCAGCACCAGGGATCCGCGGGAGCCAGCGGGGGTCCGTAATGGCTGGGGCTTGGGCAGCTTGGCGTCCGCCTTCTGAGCGCGCTCCGTCCCGTGCCAGACGCTGGTGCAGCGGTGCCGTGGGACGGCCTCCCCGGCTCCGTGCGTGTCGGGCTGTGGCTGCACGGAGAGCAGCAGCGGGACAGATGTCCGTTCGCCTGGGGGGGGGGGGCCATGCGGACCGGCTTCCCCGCACGGCACAGGCTGTTTCCAGAGACACGCTGCCCACAGCGGCTTGTTGGGCTCCTGACCGAGCTTCGCTGCCGAGGGCGAACGCAGCCGGGCACAGCGGCGGGGGTCCCGGGCTGCCCCGTGCCCGAGGGCGGGCGGGCTCTGTGCAAGGGGAGGGGCAGCTGGCCCCTCGAGGCAAGAGGCTCCCCGCCCCAGGGAGGGCAGCGCGCAGAGGCGCCTGGGCGCCGTTTCCCACCTGCCCGGCCGCGTCTTCTGCCTGTGCTCCGGCCGGGTGCAGCGCGCCACCCGCGGCGTTGGAGCCCCGTCGCCGGGCCGGGCGCGACGCTTCCCCTGGCACGGGCGGCGCTGGGCGGGACTGCCACTGCCTCTCTCCGCAGGTCTCGTGCCTGGAGACCGTGTGGGTGTCCAAGTCGAACGTCATCCAGAGGCGAGGGCGCGCCGGGCGCTGCCAGTCCGGCTTTGCCTACCACCTCTTCCCTCGCAGCCGCCTGGACAGGATGCCCACCTTCCAAGTGCCTGAAATCCTCCGCACCCCCCTGGAGAACCTGGTGGTTCAGGCCAAGATCCACATGCCGGAGAAGACGGTAGGTGGAGCCCTCGGGCAGGGGCAGCGGGCTGCTCGCAGCCTTGGCCTTCCCTTCTTGGCTTCTTCCCACAAGCAGCCGGGAGACCTGGGCGTCCGTCACCGGCACACCACGCGCTCCCTGGCGTGGCCCTGAGGAGGGGCTCAGGCAGAGCTCCCGGCCATCCCGGCGTCGCTGCGATGGCCGGGCGGCGTGCTGCATTCACGTAAAGGAGCTAAGGAGCAGACACAGGCCTGCCTGCTAGATCCGTGCCTTTTTCTTTCCATTCCGCCCCGCTCCTGCCTTGGATCATGCCAGCAGAGCCAGAGCTGTATGTGGGTGACTGCAGACCGGCCGCCCTCCCGTACGGAACAGCCGGCTTCCTTCCGGCTGTGTCTGCTGTGGACTTAGAGCCCCCCTGGATCAAGGACTTGGTTCCCGAGCTTCAGGGCTCTGCCTGGATGGGTTGCCAGGCCGCGCGAGAGGAAGGAGTGCTGGGAACCCGAACGGGGACCTCCGAACGCCTCCCGGGGACTCGGATGCCCCTCCCCAGGTTGACCTTCCTGCTCTTGGTCACAGGCGGTGGAATTCCTCTCCAAAGCCCTGGACAGCCCAGACATCAAGGCGGTGGACGAGGCGGTGATCCTCCTGCAGGAAATCGGTGAGTCCCAGCAGGCCGGCCCGGCCACGCAGGCGCCGTCCCGTCCGCCGGGGGCCGCCGCCAAAGCAGAGCGCGGCAGCCGTGCCGTGCCGCGCCGCCCCGGCCAGCGTGCCCCTCAGGCCTGCCGCACAGGCCGGCCCCGCTGACGCCGAGGCCCTTTGCAGGGGTGCTGGACCACCGGGAGGCGCTGACCATGCTGGGGAAGCGCCTCGCCCAGATCTCCACGGACCCCCGGCTGGCCAAGGCTATCGTGGTGGCCTCCATCTACCGCTGCATCCAGCCGCTCCTGGTCATTGTCTCCTGCCTCACCCGCGACCCGTTCAGCAGCAGCCTGCAGAACCGCACCGAGGTGGACAAGGTGAGGCACGCCGGCCCGGCGGGGGGCCCGGGGGGGCGGCCCGCTGAGCCCTGAGCGCGACTCCTCTGCCCTAGGCCAAGGCCATCCTGAGCCGGGAGAGCGGCAGCGACCACCTGGCCTTCGTGCGGGCCGTGGCCGGCTGGGAGGACGTGCTGCGGCGCCGGGACAGCCGTGCCCGCGACAACTACCTGCAGGACTACCTCCTCTACGCGCCCAGCCTGCGCTTCATCAACGGTGAGGCCCGGGGAGCGGCTCCACCCGTGGGCGGCCCTCGCGCCCTCCGCCGGCCTGGCCTGGCCGGGCCGGGCCGGGCCGGGCCGGGCCGTGGAAGCTGCACGCCGGAGGCCGGTTTCAGCAGGGCGCTGCTGTGGACTGAGGCCAGCGCCTGGGAATGATGGGCGTTGCAGTCGCACACACCTGGAGGGCGCTAGCCTGGGGAGGACTCGCGCCCGCCAACGCCCTTGCCCCCAGTGCATGCGAGGACTGGCCTCCCTCGACCCCCCAAGCCCCCCGCCCCGTTCTGTTCGTTAGCAAGGAAGCCGCCACAGTGGGCCGCTCTGCGGGCGAGTTCGCCTTCGGGCAGGAGCCCCGCCAGAGCGGCCTGGTCCAGGCCTGCCTGCTTTTCGGTCCCCTGCTGAGGGACTGGCACCCGCTGCTTTTCCTTTAATAGGCGAAACGACTCAGGGCCAGATTCGGTGGCCTTCCGCATCGTGTGTTCAGTGTTTAAGCAGCCTGCAGGAGTGCTGCCTGGCACCCCTTTTAGAAGCAGGGGTGCAGGAGGGGTCTCCGCCTGAGGCCTGAACTCCAGTTCAGGGGAGGTCTTCGGGTGGCTCCCCAGCAGGAGGGATGGCCAAAGGCAAAGGGGAGCCCAGAGCATCAGCCTCTTGTCGCCCAAAGTGGGCCTTGTGGAGCTAGAAGGAGGGCAGGTCGCGGCAGGCCGAGTGGTCCCGGGGCCGGAGCGCTTCCCGCAAGAGGAGAGGTTGCAGCTCGGGTGGCCAAGTTGAGAGCCGAGGCAGGCGTGACCCGGGGCTCGGAGGCGGCTGGTGTGGCGGAGGCGGCGGGGGGGGGGGCGTCTCTCTCCGCATGCGGGAACCCGGGGGGGCGCCCCACAGAGCAGGCTGGTGGGAGGCGCAGGGCAGTTCAGCGGAAGGCCGTCTTCGCGCGAGTAGAGCAGCGGACAAGACGAGGAAGGGCCCTGGGTCGGCAGGCCAAGTGCGTGGAGGAGAAGGCAGCACGCGCCTCCTGGGCCTTGTGGCCGCGTCGGAGGTGGCGCATGCCAGGGCGGGGGGCGCTGGCGATCCCCGCGCAGGATGCTGGCCCGGGGGGGGCCCAGCCTAGCCCTCCTTCCGCACTGAGAAGCGGGGAGGAAAGCGCAGGGCCCCTCTGCTCACACAGGGGCTTGCAAAGGCCCCGCTGCAGCCGCCGCCACGTTTCCCAGCGTGCCCGGCATCTCCCTTCCGAGTGTGGCGCCGGGCGTACGCAGTGCATGGGTGTGGGCTGGGCGCGCTCGTTCTCGCTCTGACCCTCCCCTCCGCCTCGGCAGGCCTCGTGAAACAGTTCTCCGAAAACCTCTATGAGGCCTACCTGGTGCCCACCCCCTCGGACTGCCTCTTGCCTTCCTCCGTGTGCAACCAGTACAGCGAGGAAGAGGAGCTGGTGAAGGGCGTCCTCATGGCCGGGCTGTACCCCAACCTCATCCAGGTAGGAGTGCCGCCCTCACAGTGCAGCTGACGGCACGGCCTCTTGCGGATGGGCCCCGGTGCAGCCTCGCCCTCCCAGCGGGGCTGAGTCCCCTCCCGGCATTGGGCTGCTCCCCGGGCCGGTGCAGGCCGGGGAGGGCGACTGCTCGACACGCCCGGAACCGGCAGGAAGCTTTCTCCTCTCGTGCCGCATGGGGCCCCCAGCTGCGGGAGAGCCAGGGGCCCGGTCCCTGCAAGCAGGTGGGGGAGGCGCGAAGCTTGTGAGGGCAGGAAGCACAGCCGGGTGCCGTCTTGCCTTCCGTGCGGCTGCAGCGCCCTCCCCGGCGGAAGACCTGTGGCATGAGGGCTGCGTTCCTCTTGGCCCCAGGCACCCGCGGCGCTGCCCTGTGGGTCCTGTGATCCCACTGGCACTCTCCCCCAGCCTCCCTTGTGGGGGGGCCTTGCCCAGGCTCACGGACACTGTTTTCCCTCTCTCGCCCCCCCACCTCAGGTGCGGCAAGGCAAAGTGACCAGGCAGGGCAAATTCAAGCCCAACAGCTACACCTACCGGACCAAGGCCGGGACCGTCCTCCTGCACAAGTCCACGATAAACAGGTGAGGGCCGGGCCGGGCCGGGCCAGAGCTGGGGCCGGGGCGTGGGGGGCCAGGCTCAGGACAGCCCCTGTCCTCTCCCCGCAGGGAGGCGTCGAAGCTCTACAGCCGCTGGCTGACGTACTTCATGGCGGTCAAGTCGAACGGAGGGGTGTTCGTGCGCGACTCCTCGCAGGTGCACCCGCTGGCCGTGCTGCTCATGACCGACACGGACATCCACGTGCGCGGTGAGTGTGGCCGCCAGCAGCCCCCTCCCCGGCCCGGCGTCCGGGGTCCGGCTGCGCCGCTGCCCTGCCAACGTCTCCCTGGCTCGGGCCAGCCCCAGCGGCCCGCCAGGAGCTCGCACGGCAGTGCGCGCACCCTCTGGGTGGACTCCTCCCCACGCGGCGCTTCAGCCGCTCTGGCGCTCCCCGAGGTCGGGTGACCGGGCGGTGCTCCTCCTCGCTCCGGGGGCAGGTGCCCCCTCGAGCCGTGTCGTGAGCCGGCACACGCTGCCCACCCTGGTCAGCAGCCTGCCTGGAAGGGGCTTGCGGACCCTCCCCACGGGAGGAGGCACTCGGGACGCAGTTCGGGGGTATCTGCCGGGACTTCCGCCTAGCGTCCCGCAGGGCGTCGGGCCAGTGGCTCCCTTGGCCCCTTCCAGTTCTGCCGCTTGGTGGAGCTTTGGCTCTCTGTGTCGGGACGGTTGCTGGGCTGTCCTCGCAAGCGCTTGGCACAGCGTGGGGAGCACAGTGGGGGGGGCGTTGTCCTGGGGCCGCAGGACGTGGTGGAGGGCTGCGGAGCGCTCCCACGCCCCGGAGCGTTTGGCCTCCGCGCTGAGCGCGAGCAGGGAGCCGCTCTCCTCAGGCAGCACGGGCCTCGGCCCGGGGGAGGAGATGGCCCCCATGGCCGACTGCGCCCCGCAAGGAAGGGCTCCCCCTCGCCCCGCAGCACACGGGGCTCTCCCGTGACGGAGCACGTGGCAGGAGGGCGCAAGCGTCGCGGTCCGAGGGCCACGCTCTCCCTGGAGAAGCTCTCGGGGGAGCGTTCCAGGGACAGGCATGGCCAACGGCCGAAGCAGCAGGGCAAGAGTACCCATGTGCCTTAGCTTGAGGCTCTTGTGGCCGGGAGCTAAGCCTTCAGGAGGCCTTCAGGGCGGGGGGAGGCGGCGTCTGGAAATCTGCGAGAGCACCAACCAGGCAGGGCCCCGGAGGGCTGGACCGGCCCCCCGGAGCTGAGGTTTCGCAGCCTGATGCACAGGAAGCTGAGGTGGCTGAGTGGAAGGGTTGGCTGGTTAGGGGAACTTCACGAGATCCTGAAGAAATAAACCGCAAGGGGCGTTCCCGTCCACCCCACCCAGCCTTTACCCAGAAGAAGGTGAGTGTCTTGCTGGAGACGGGATCCCGTCAGATGCTGCTGTCCTGTTTCCCGGCCGGGCGGGAGAGCAGCCTGAGCCTTCTGCTGCTGATCTCTCTCGTGGCCTCTGGATGTGCACGTTGTGCCCCGGGCTCCCGAGGCCGGGGTGGTCTTCCTCGAGGGTTGGGCGGCAGGACAGCCCGCCCTCGTGCAGGAGCCCTCCCGGGCTCCGGCCATCTTCCAGCAGTGGCTCAAGTCCTCAGGCCGAGACGTGGCAGGAGGCAGATCTCCTGATGCGTTGGACCTCGGGAGCCTTGGAGATCTGCCTCCTGCCCACCTGGCCACTGACGCGAGTCTGCCGGGAGCGCTGTAGATCACTGTGGTGGTTCCCAGAAGGCCACTCGCCCTCCGCTCCGTGGGACAGGGGCCGGCCCGGGCAGCGCCTGCCTCCCCCCTGAGCTTGTCGTTCTCTTCTCCCCAAGATGACGGCTGGCGAGCGACCGTCTCACTCGCGGACAGTGACCTCCTCGTGCTGGAGGGGGACTCGTACACCATCCGGCTCCTGCGGGACTTCCGTGTGGCCCTCTCCCGGATGGTGGAGACGTGTCTTTGCTACGAGATGGCGGCCATCCCCGGAGACCTTCACCACCAGCACAGCCAGCTCCTGGATATCTTAGTCGACCTCCTCAAAGGGCCCCCAGGCAGCTTTGGAGCCTAGTTCTGGCAGCAGCCCAGGATTCGGACATGGGGACTTGTAATTTGTACAAAGAGTTGACAAAATGTTTATTTAAATAAAGTTCTATTTATCCCTTGTGACATCATCTCTCTCCGTCCCAGAAGAGTCCCTGCACCCGTCCTCCTGTTGGCGTTGGGTTGCCACCATGTTGGGGGAGCACCAGCTGCCACCGCAAGCGGAGGAGGAGGACGGGAATGGCCCACGGCGAGGCCCACGGACAGCGTTGCCCCCACCTGCACGGGCTCCGCGTGCCGGGATGGATTTCTTGCTGCCTGCACGGAGGAGCGGAGGCCGCGTCCCCACCAAGGGCTGCTGCGTCTGAACAGATCTCCAGCTTCGGGAGAGGAGAGGCAGAGGCCGGCCGCACGTTTGCAGCAGCGAGTGCCGCGTTGGAGGGGGACACCCCCAGGCCCCCTTGGCCGCCAGAGAATGAGCGCTGCTCTCCCGCCTCCGCGGGGCCTGTAGGGACTTCCGTCGTGCGTCTTAGAGCAATAGAGACCCCACTCCGTTCTAGTCCAGCGAGTCCTGGCGCCGAGGGCCCCCAGCCCTGCAGGAACCCGAGATGGACTTGTCCTCTCCGCTCACGGGAGCGGCCCCTTTGCTAGGCTGAGCACGGGAGGAGGCCGCGTGCCCCCTCGTGCCGCAGGAGTGAGAGGGGGCCCTGGCCCACGGGTGTCTCTGGGGGGCTCTGGACGGAGCCGTGCAGGACGCTGCGGGTGCAAGGCGCAGCTCCGTTTCTGGGGCGGCTTCTTTCCCTCGAGCGAGGCCAGGCCTGGGGACCAGAACGCCGGAGCGGAGCGCAGCGAGGGCCGAGACAGCTCCTGACCGCCCTGCGCTCTCCAGAAGTTTGGACTGCAACTCCTGGCGTTCCCCAGCCCGCACGGAGCGAGGCCTGCCCGGGAGAATGGCTGCACTGCTCCCCCCTGAGAGACCAGCTGGGCGGCGCTCACATGGGGTGCTGCTTTCGCCAGCCAACCTGATCAGTTGCGGGGGTTTTTGCTTTCGTTCGGCAGCCCGCCTTCCGGCCCCCCACTCCGGGGCCTCGCGATTTCCCCAGCGGGCCCTTGCCGGCCAGCGTCTTGGCCTCAGCTGCTCCACCTTCCCAAAGGTGCTGCCTGTATCCTCTTGATGTGTGACATACCTGGGACAGCAGCAGGCAGCTGGACCAGGTGTACCTCGGGCTGGTCCTCCCGCTTCCAGACAGCTGGGCCAGGTGGACCTCGGCCTGGTCCGGCAGGGGGCTTCAGTGCGGAGCAGCGCCTTTCAGCAGGAGGCGACCGCACTAAGCCCAGCTGGGTCTTCCTCCAGCGTCTTCTTGACACCAGGCCTGAACAAGGCGTGGTGGGAAGAAGCCCGCCCTGGCTCTCGAGTCTCGCATCCGCACACTCCCCTCCGTCTCGGACGCGGTGCGCTTCCTTTCAGAAACGAGGGGTCCTGGCCGCGCTGGAGGGCGTGGGAGGAACAAACCGAAAGCGCTTGGGGCCGTGCCGGGTTGTTCTGTGACGCTGACGTTGGGTTGCTGCAGTGGCTGATATGTGGTACCTGCACCTTTACGATCTAGTCAAAAGATAATAAAAAGAGGGATAAAACAGTTGCGGCCTCGGCTCTTTTGTTGTCTGGCAGTGCGCCTGTGCGCGTCGTCCCTTTTCCCAGGAGCAAGAAGCGGGTGCCCCCTCGCTTTGCAGAAATGGAGCACCAGGTCTCGCGTCAGGGAGTGCGCAGCACCACCTTGCGTGAGGCCGGGCTGGGCTGAGCAGAGCCGGTGCAGCCCCTTCGTGCCCGAGTACGTCACCGGAGCAGCGGCTGCAAAGCAAGCGCCATCTCAAGAAGCATCTTCTGCTTGCACATCTGTCCTCTGCTCCCCAGGAGTCTTGGTGTCCCCATAGCAGCATGGGGGCAGGCAGGGGAGGCCCCCCAAGGCGTCGAGGTGAATGCACGGCCCCAGACACTGCTTACCCCGGTGCGAGCAATTCAGTGCTTATTCTGTGCAATCTTCCGCAGAGAAAACTCGCCTCTCGCCTGTCTCCGTCAGGCCCGTTGAGAGAAATCATGCATCTGGTGCTTTCCTGAAAGCCTTCCGTGGCTTGGTGCATATTTAGGGTTGGTTTATGGCTGGGGAGGCCTGGGTCCAGGCAAGTGCCAAATCCAGACTCGCACACAACGGGTTTTGCTTACCGTTCCACCTTCTAGGACGGATCGGCGACCTTAAACACTCAAAGAGCCATTTGGACCCGTTTCCCACAGAAAAGAAAACACCGGGAGCCGCAAAACCCTTTTGACATCTAAAATGAGGTTAACACTGCATATATTGTTTTTTACCTTTATGCTATGTATAAAAAACGATAGTGTGGTACATTTATGAAATCGATGAATGATTCTTTTATATAATCTCCATCTGTGAACAGCTTCCCGTGCCTATTTCCTGAGCAGCTACATATGTAGTTGAATTTGCAGACTTAATCCACTTCTTGAGATGATTTTGCTCAGATCAACCTTCCGCATCAGTTCCAAAATGGCTTTTTTTCTCTCATCTCCATCCAGATATCTTTCAGCAAAGGCTGTGTGTTTATTCTGGAAATGTCTTGCAACATTCAACTTTTTGTTGTTTGCCGATTTCTCACCACATATCAAGCATACTGGTAAACCAGCCTCGTCAGCAGTGAAAGCCAATGAATCTGCCCACGTACCATTAAACGTTCTGTTTTCTTCTGAAACTTTTATTTTCTTGGATTTATCCATGGCTGGCCTACTGGGGGTCAAAAAGCGCAGTAAATCGTGTGCCGGCGGGTGTTGCACCTTGGCGGCCGTGACGCATATTTTGAGCAACAGCCGCAGCAGAGGGATGAAAGAGTCACATGCAGATCTGGAGCCACAGGTTGCTGACCCGTTCTAGGATTATCTGCAGTTATTGCCTACATTCTTTTCCTGGCACTTTGTGGACACCCGTTCTGGTTTCTCTGTTCATGTATCTCCATGGCCAAAGGAGGTGAGAGAGGGGCTGGTGAATCTGCCTGATGCAGTGGTGGTGTTCAGAGCTCCATCGAGGGCCATCATGAATACAGCCTTGGCTATAATTCTCTACTTGCGCTGGACTAAGCCCCATTCTACTCTGCAAGGATTACTGCTGAAAGATCACGCTGGAAAGTTCTGGAAATAGTCCCGTTAAATCAATTTACAAGGATATGTCCATTAATCCCAGTCACAAAGTACATAAATGCATGAATTCCATATACATCCCATCTCTTGAACGTGAACTAGAAAATCAGAAAAAACAGGGTCAGGAAGAGCAAACTCGGAACTGCTCCAACTTTAAAATGCTTCCATTTGTGGCATGTAAATGCCTAGAAAACCAAACGTGTGCCTGGCAGACGGCTTGAGAATCAGTCCTGCGGAAAAGGGGGCAAATGCCCTCCCTTGTGGGTCCTGAGGAGAGGACCCTTGGGGGGAAGGACGGGAGAAGCGTCCTCCAGGTGCTGCCCGGCCCTGGAAGGAATCGCTGCAGGAAGTGACGGTCCCCGTTCCCCAGAGATGCTTTCAACCTTTCCACAGCTGGGGACCGACAAAAACGGAAAACCACCTCAGGCGCTGCGAGGCAGAAGCGAAAAGCACCATGTAGCGTATGCTGTGTGTTAGTTTCCAAACACAATACAGAAACTGAGCAACAAAAAATGCCACCAAAGGAACAGAAGATGGGGCAGCATGGCTCCCAGTCGGCTCCCGCCACGCCGTCTCTCCCCGCCCTGCCTCTCCCGGCAGCACGGCGCACTCCCCATGAAAGTGGCGCCAACGGAGGAAGAGGTGGTGGGGCACAGCCAGCCCCTGGACCGGTGGCTGAACACCACTGCTCTGGACGGCCTCGGAGGCCCGCTGCCATTGTGTGGCTGCCCGTGGCAGAGCGGTTCTCCGGCCTGGCGCCCGTGGTGGAGGCGCCCAGGGACGAGCGCCACCGCGGTGGCCGTCCCACGGCGCCCGTTCCTGCAGGAGGCCGGCCGCCTGGCCGCCCGGCACCCTGGGCAGCAGAGCCGGGTGTCCCCGACGCCCTTGCTGTGGAACTTGGCGCGGGGCGGCACCTCGACGGGCGAAGCGCCCCCGCTCCCATCTGGGTCCCAAGGCTGGCAGGGCTCCGGCGACCGGCTCACGGGCGATGCGTGCGCCCCGCACCCAAGCGCGCGGACGGCGGCCCGTGTACTTGGGCCCCGCGCTGGAGAGGCAGAGCCGCCTTCCGGGCGAGGGGTGCGCGTCCTCCGGCCCGGCCCGGCCCGGCCCGGCCCGGCCGGGGCTCGGTGGCGAGTGCGGCTGGGAAGAGCCGCGACGGCAGCTGCGGCCCGCGGCCCGGGGGGTGG
>NW_025335289.1:916956-937940 GCF_004798865.1 Varanus komodoensis
CCCAGGGTGCCCCGCGCCGCCCGGCGGGGAAGGCGCCTGCTCCGGCCCGACCGCCGCCTCGCCTCGCCTCGCCGCTCGGTCTGGCCGCTGGACGGGGGGTGGCGAGCGGGCGAGCGGGCCGCGTCTCCCCGCCGCCGCCGCCGCCTTTGTCCTCCGGGCGCCGTTCCGTGGCCCGCGCGGCCTGCGCAGCGATGGCTTCGGGGGCTCCCGCGCAGGTACGGGGCCCGGGGTGCTGGGGCGGCGGCGGCGGCGGGGACGGGGGAGGGCCGAGCGCGCACTTCCGCGGCGGGGGAGAGCCCGGGGCGGTGTGCGGGCGCGAGGGCTCTCTGGGCATGTGCAGAGGGCCGCGCACGGGCGTGCCAGCCTGCCCGCGGAGCCGACCCCCGCGCGGTCGGAGCGGCCCGCCCCCTCTTGCCGCGGGCGGCTGCCGGGAAGGGCGGCTGCCCCCCGCGGTCCGGGCCCCGATCCGCGCGAGGCTCCGCAGGGGGGGCGGCCGGGGGGGACTGCAGCCCGCGCCCTCCTCTGCCAGCTTGGGCGATGGGAGTGGTGGTCCTGCTGGAGGAGAAGCAGGTCTGGGAAGACGGATCCTGGAAGCGTGGGATTGGAGGGCGCCGGGGTCCCCCCGCTGCAGGTCAGGCCCTCGCTCCGCCGGAGGGTCGTGCGTCCTGGGGGGGAGGCCGGGCCCGCGCGGGAGAGCGACCGTGTCCTGCGGAGCCGCTGCGAAATGTTCTAATTCGGTGGGAATGGGAAATGAGAGAACTGCATTCATAGCAGAGTAGCGCTGGAAAGGGCCAGAAGGTCATCTAGTCCAGCCCCCTCAGTGCCGGATTCCCACTTGAACCATCCCTTCCGCGTGGCTGTCCAGTTGCATCTGATGCCTCCAGGGTGGGAGAGCCCCCCACCTCCCCAGGCCGGGGGTCCCATGGTCCTGCTGCTCTCACAGTCAGGAATTGCACTCTGTATTACTTCTGTTTCCATCCCTACTGTCACATCCATGCTTATGAATTGTTGCTGTTAGGAACTACCTAGAGAGCTTAGATATACAAATGAAGTTAACAAGAACAAGAATAGTAGCCGTAATTATAATACCTCCAGGTGAATCATAGAAGAGTTGAGTTGGAAGGGGCCCTGAAGGCCATCAAGTCCAGCCCCTGCTGCTGCAGGACACCAAGGCACCCCACCCCACTCACATGGCTGCCCAGTGTCTTTTTAAATGCCTCCAGCGTGGGAGAGCCCCCCACCTCTCCAGGCAGCTGGTCCCACTTCCCTATTGCTCTGGCAGTGAGGAAGCTTTTCCCGATCTCTAGCCAGAATCCGTCTTCCAGGAACTTGAGCACATTATTCCGTGTCCTACACTCTGGCATCAGTGAGGAGAGACCTTGGCCTTCCTCTTTGTGACAGCCTTTGAGGTCCGTACAGGGGGATCTCATGTCCCCCCTCAGTCTACTCTTCCCAAGGCTGAACGTGCCCAGTTCTCCCAGTCTCTCCTCACAGGGCAGTGTTTCCAGTTCCTAGATCATCCATGTTGCCCTCCTCTGGATCCTTTCTAATTCTTCTCCATCTCTCTCAAATCTTGGTGCCCTGAACGGGACACAGTATTCCAGGTGGGGTCTGACTAGTGAGGAGAGTAGGGGAACTGCTACTTCTCATGATTTGGAAGTAACACTTCTGTTAATGCATCTCAAAATAGCATTTGCCCGTTTTGCGGCCACATCACACTGTTGACTCAGATTCAGCTTGTGATCTGCAGCGATTCTAAGACCTAATTCTCACGTGCAGCATTTGAGTCCGATTCTGTCACCAGCTATGCATCGATTTGGCCCACCCTTAGCTAGTTTGCTAGCCAGGATTTCATGGGGCTCTTTGCCAAAAGCTTTGCTGAAGTCAAGATAGATTCTGTCCACAGCATTCCCACAGTCCATCAGGGAGTCAAGAAATGGGACCAGATCAGTCTGGCAGGGGTTGTTTTGGAGAAATCCATGTTTGCGTCTATAAACCCTGCATTGTTTTCAAGGCGTTTGCAGACTGACTGCTTTTCCCAGGGATGCATGTCAGACCGACTGATCTGCAGTTCCCAAGTTCTTCTTTTTTCCTTTCTTGAAGTCGGGGAACGACATTAGTACTTCTCCAGTCATCTTTCACTTCCCCAAATAGATAAAACTCTCGAGAATTCTTCTGCCAGCTCTTTTATGACCTGAGGATGGAGTTCATCAGGCCCTGGAGTCTTGAGCTCATTCAGTCATAGCTTTTTGTGAAGCCACACGGGCTTCGTTGCTTGTCTTCTACCCTTTTCCATTGTTGGGATTGTGATTGTGCCTTAGAATTTCCTTTAAGAAAAAATCGCACCCCCCTATAATTCTTCTCTCATTCTTGCCATGGAATTTTGCTCATCACTGTTCTGAGTTGGCTTTCTTGAGATCCAAGGTACGTTTGGCGTTTGCTTCCTTTCGCATCAGGAACGCATGTCTGGCACAGCTGCTTTCCCCCAGGGGTCTCTGCGCACTCGGTCAGGGTCAAGCCAAGGAGACCCTTCCGCTAGTTCCTTCCTCCACTTTCTGCCGGAGGGGGTGACCTGCAGCAGATGTGAAGACATTCCAGGCCCTACTGTGTCTTCATCTGAGGAGGAGGAGGAGGAGGAGGAGGAGGAGGAGGAGGAGGAGGAGGAGGAGGGAGCAAGCACCTGAGCATCCTGGTCCCCCCACGTGGAGACCAAGGGGTCCTCTGCTGGCCAGGGTGGATTTTCCATGCGGTCGTTTTACAGCTGCCATCTCCAACGTGGTGCCCTTTCGATGCTGTGGACTACAAGTCCCAGGATTCCAGGGCGCTGGCCACGTTCCCCACCCGTGGCTGCCCGGACCGGCCCAGAGGCCCAGGGCTCCTCTCCCCCAGGCTCCTTGGGCCCTGCCTGCTCACACACGCGGTGCGCCATCCTCCCGTGCTCGGAAGAAGCCCTGCGGAAGCCCTGCTTATCCTGTCCCCGCAGGGAGCCTGTCCTGTCCTGAGGGACTGTCCTCCAGGCCCATGGGACTGCAACTCCCATCATCCGTGGCCAGTGGAGCCATGGCCATCATTCTCACGTTTGTCTCCCACCTTCTGTCAGAGCTGGCCTGGTGTTCTCTCCGAGGGGTGGCCCCATGCCCCTCTGTGGCACCCGGGGATCTGCCCTGCCCGGCCCACTCCCGGCTCTCCAGCCACCGATGCCCAGTAGGTGCCGGGGCTTCTTCAAGCACTGCAGGGGCACGAGGCGCACAGTGCGAGAGCCATGCTGCGGGGCCGTGCAGGAGGACGAGGGGAGGCCTCGCCACGCTTCGGGGGAGCCCTCCCACCTTTCAGGATCCAAGGGGCGACTTCCTTGTGTGCAGGGAGCGAGTGTGCCAGAGAGAGCCGTGTCCCCACCGCTCCTTCGTGGCTCGCAGCGTGGGTGGCGTGTGTTCTGGGGGGGAGCTCTTGCCCCCCCCCGTCGGCAGCAGCGCACCCCCAGTTCTGCGGGATGTGCCCAGTGGGGGGCTGGTAATGCAGCCCTGGTGCTCCAGGAAACGGTGCGGAGAACTGGAAGGCCCGAGCTTGCGGGCCCATTCCCAGCCTCCTTTTTGCCGATGTTGGTGAGCCCTGCAGAAGGGGGGGGGGGACAGAAAAGGTCTGCCTGTGTGGGCAGAGCCATTTTTTTAATGTGTATTTTTAAATAACAGCTCGGACCCACAGCAGAAGGCAGGCCGGGCCACAACAACACGGCACCCGGCTTCTCTGCAGCCTCGCGATCTAGGGCAAGGCTAGATTAGAATTAAGTCCTGCAACCTCCCGACTCTCCTCTAAACCACGGAAAGCACAAATTAATTGGAGCGGTGCACTGAGCGATTCCAGCACCTGGGGGAGGCAGCGGCTCTGCAGGATGTGTCCGGGAAGAAGGTGCGCTGCAGGTTCCCGTTGATGCACGGTTTGCAGGGCTGCTCAGCAGAGCCCCCCAGCGGAGCCAGGAGGCGGGATGGAGCCCTGGCAGGGTCGGCCGGGACCCCGGCGGGACGCGGGGGAGGCTCCTGGCGCCGCTGCGGGCAAAAGGCCAGACTGCGACTCGAGCGGGTTTGGGTGCCCGGGACCGGAGGGCTGCCTTGGAATGCAGCCTCCGGCTTTGGGTGTGATCCACAGATTGTATCTGGCGCTTTCCTTTTAGAACGCAGGCCGTATCTCGGATGGGTGCTGTGCGTGCATGCATGCGTGCCGGCGTGGGCTCCGCACACCCCGCCTTGAGGTGTGGAAAGAGCAGTGCATGCTGGGATTGGGCGATCCACGCACCTGTGCAGCGTGTGGCCCCAACCTGCGGGCACTGGGCAGCATCTCCAGCACAGCTGCGGGCTGGGAGAGATGGTGGTCAAGCCCCGCACATCTGGGACAGGCCTTTGCACTGGAGCAGCAGTGTGGCCTAGTGGTGAGAGTACTGAACTGGGATTCTGGAGCCCTGAATCTAGGCCCCACTCGTGTGATTTTGGGCTGGTCACAGACTCTGAGCCTCACCTGCCTCACAGCTGCTTGGGAGGAGAAAATGGAGTGGGGGGGGGAATTGTACACGGCTTCGGGTCCCTTGCAGGAAGAAAGGGTGGGATGTAAATATAGTAAATCATTCTTGTGCACAGGACTAGATTGTTCTTCTTGGCTGTGTGTACGAGGAAGCGGAAAGGAGATGGCTAGCCATTCATCGAGGGGAAGAGAAATGGTAAAATAGTAGCCCTTGGGCAGCCCTGGCTGTCGATGAGGATCCGAGAAGAGGCTGTTCTGTGGCTGCTGAAGAGGTCTGATGTTTTCGAGGGATGCGAGCCGCATTCTGCCCGCGGCTGGACGTGGGCCTTGGGCAGGATCCCTTCACCACCACTACGGGTCTCTGCGGCACGTCCCAGCCGCCCCCGGCCCCTCCGCACCTGCTCGCGGCTTGCCCACCTTGCCTGGGCTCCAGGGATGCCTTGGCCTCTCCGCCTGCGGCGTGTGCCCTGCGCTGGCCGCCGGGAGCAGCAGCCACAGAGGCGGACGGGGAGCGCGGCAGGGCAGAGCCGGGAAGGCTCACGGGGCAGGCGCGGCCCCGCATGGCAAGCCGGAATGAGGGCAGAGCCGGGAGCTGCAGGAGCCAGATCACCCGGAACGTGCAGCCGCTGCGCCTCCCAGCCAGCTTGCAGGCTGCCCCGGCCCGGCCCGGCCCGGCCCTGCCCTGCGGGACCCCGGGCGCCGGTGCTGCTCCTGCAAGCACTCGCAAGGTGGGCCGGGAGCCCCTCTGCCCAGCCAGCTGCGGGGCTGCATCCCGCTGGGAATCCTGGCGCACGGCAGCATCAGTGGCCTCTCGGACTCGCTCTTGGCCGGGAGGCGCATCAGCTTCCTGCCCAGGTTCCCAGCCTGCCCGAGGGCCAGCCCCGGGCCGGCTAGCCACAGCTACCGCCGGCCAGCAAGGAGGCGCGCGGCATCCAGAAGACAAGCAGGTGATCCTGGCGTCGCCTTTGCAGGCAGCGAAAGCCCCGTCGGGCGCAGGAGGCACTGGCCGTGGGGGAGCCAGGCTGCGGGGGGGACACACGCAGGGCTGGGACGGGGAAGGGCCGCCGGATTAAGGCCTCGGGGGTGCCCTCTGAGAGCGCAGGCTTGCGCAGTCACGGCCAGATTTAACACACGCACTGAGGTTAGGAAAACACTCTTCTATATGCAGAACGCAGGAAATAGAGTGGAACTTTTGAGGCACAATCCCATGCGTGACTCGACAGAAAAAGACCCCCCATTCCCAGCAAAAAGCCCCTTTATCCCTGGGAGCTGCAGCCTTATTTATTTATTTATTTATTTATTTATTTATTTATTTATTTATTTATTTATTTATTTAAAACATTTCTATGCCGCCCCATTCGCCGAAGCCTCGGGGCGGCTCACAACATAAATTAAAATATAATACATTAAAAATATAAAACAAATCAACAATATAAAATAAAACAAGTCACCCTGGCCAGATAAAATAAGCAAATAATATTAACAATTAAAATGACGTTTAAATAAAAAGGTCTTCGCCTGGCGCCGAAAAACAACGACGGCGCCAGGCGGATCTCTCTGGGGAGCACATTCCATAGGTGGGGTGCCACCACAGAGAAGGCCCTCCTCCGGGTACCTACCCTCCTAATTTCTTTCACGGAGGGTTCCCGGAGAAGGGCCTCTCCCGCAGACTTTCCTTTCTCTGGGTAGGTTTGGCCCTTTAAAAATTCAACTCAATTTCCTGTGGCCTGAATAGGGACACAGGGGGACTCTTTGCTTGGAACTGGGGGGCTCTTTTCTGTCCAAACACCCACAGTCTTGTGCCTTTAATGAAATCCGCTTTGGCAATTTCTTTGAAATTCGTTTGTTCAACAGTAGCACCTTTCAGCTGGTTTCCAGAATGTTCTTGGTGTCTGAAACGCTCCTTCGCTTGTTTCTGGACCAGTTACGGCTCCTGGCATTGCACTGGGGTGTATTTATCCCTTTCTGTGTGCTGAAAGGCATCGACCCCGACTGCTCGGAAGGTGAGCAGGTGTCCGGGCCCTGGAGGATGGCTCCATCCCCAAACAGGTGCGGGGGCAGCTCTGCAGCTGCGGAGCATCTTTTCAAGTGGGGGGGCTGTCTCGAAGCAGCCGCTGGCCCACCAGACACGCACCCAAGGGGGCCGACAAACACCAGCACCATCATGGAGGCTCATCGAGGGGGTTTAGGCAGGGGAAGAGGTGGTGGGAAGGGACGTGCTTCTGTGCATGTTAAGAGATCCGGGCTGGGGGCTGAGCCCAGTGGGAACTCTGCTGCCAGGCAGGAATGGGGCATGATGCAGAGCTTCGAGGGATGGTGGGGGCAGGCGTTGGTCGTTCAGAACCCCTGGCCCTGCTGGCCGGGGATGATGGGAGTCGTAGTCCAACACAAACGGAGGGAGCCGGGTTGGGGAGCGCTCCTCCAGCCAGAGAACTTCGACCGCTGGCTGCCCGGCCCGGCTCGGCTCAGCCGCACGTGGCTTAGTCCTCGTCGGCGGCCGCAGGGCCAGTCCAGGATGTGTCGCACGGTCCCTTACCTGTGCCCGCTCGCAGGTGACGTTCGAGGACGTGGCTGTCTACTTTTCGCCGGCGGAGTGGATGGAGCTCGCAGAATGGCAGAAGGACCTGTATCGGGCCGTGATGGTGGAGAATTACGAGGTGGTCGCCTCGCTGGGTAAGCGCCTCCTCTGGCCCGTGGGGCGGAGGCCGGGTTGGTGGAGGCGGAAGCGGCTGCAGCCGAGGGCCCGCGTTGGAAGGGAAGGTGCTCTCCTGTGACTTCCTGATTTGTAGGGGGGGCGGTTGAACCCCAAGAAATTCCAGTGCTGAGCTGGGAGCCCAGGCAGCTCACTGAACCAGCAGTCGAACCCCAGGCAAGCTTCCTGCACCCTGAGGTCATCCAAGTGCATTGGCCTTCCACTCCCAGAATCCCCCAGCCACCAGGCTGGGGGATTCTGGGAGTGGGAGGCCAACACATCTGGATAAACGGCATTTCTGTTCCGTCCTCAGCATATGTATCTTTAAAAATACATCCTTTTTAGTTACCAGTAGCAGTGCAGGGGAAACGGGGACTGCAGAACTGACTGAGAACGGGGGGCTTGTGCTGCCCCCCCACCCCGCGAGACATAAACTCGCAAAGTCGATAGAGGTGGCCAACTTGCACCAAGTGACGGGAGCGTCTGAAGAGGCCGAAGAGAAACCGACGTGAGCCCTGGAAGAGCGTTCGCCTGCACGGCCCACTGGACGCTGGTCCCAGGCACGGGGCCCACTCCCGGCCCTGCCAGGCCCCCGAAGGCATGGGCGGGGGCTGCTGGCCTCCATGTGGGGGGTCGTGTGACGCCGCCTTGCCCCGTTCCTCTCCGGCGTCCTGCACGGCAGTGGCTTTTTTGCAGCCTTCCCTGTGGCCGGCCCCGGGAACGCGGCCTCGGCCGTGAGAGCGATATAGATTTGCCCGGTACAAAAACAGCCGAACTGCAGCATGAAAGACGGATCACAGACGCCGCGCCAGGAGCTGCAACGAGGGGGGTGGGTCTCTGCATTTTCTCGCGGCTTCTGCCTGCCCCCCAAGCGGTTGGGGAGGAGCCGCGGGGGGGGCACGGGGTGAAGACGGCAGGGCGCCCGTCCTCCCTGCGGGGCCGCTGTCGTCCGGCGGGTGCCAGGACTGCTCGGTGCTCTCTCTGCTTCTGCGACAGGCCACCCCCCCACCAAGCCCGAACTCATCTGCAAAATCGAGCGGGACGAGGCGCCGTGGACGGAGGAGAGTCTCGCGCCCCCGAAGCGGGGGCGGCCCCGGAGCCCCTGGCTGGGTGAGTCGGGGGCCTCCCAGGGGCAGGGGAACGCCCTGCCAGCTCTCCGACTGGCTGCGGGAGGACTGGGCCCGGGGCTGCGGCACAGGCCGGGACACGATGCTCGCGCACAGGCGTGTCCGCGGGGGCCGCAGGCGGCAGCCCTGGCCTTCGGCGGGACAGCGGTGCCTGGCACTGAGCGCCGGGTGGGGGGGACCCGTGTTGCTGCCGCTCTTCATCCTTGTGCTGAGCCGCCCGTAGGGTCCGCTTCTGGAAGGGCAGCAGGGAGCCGTGCTCCGCAAGGAAGACTGGGGCGCTGCCACCCCCGAAGGCCGCAGCCCCTGCCCCCAGGGGGTCCTTCTTCTGGCCAGCAGCCAAGCTTCCAAAAGCGCCCCCCCCATTGTCTCCCACAGGCCCTTCGGGGGGACCCTGCAGTAGGGACGCAGAGCCCGCACAGAGTCTCCGGACCTCTGGCCAGCCGCCTCTCGCGGCCCCCACTCCGGGAAGCCGCCCGCTGCTGGCGATGCTGGTCTGCATGGGGCCTTCCCTGTGCAAAGCAGCAGCCCCGCCTAGCGAACTGCCTGGGCCCAGGAGGGGCGCCTGGGGCTGGCTGTGTCTCCAGGGCTCTGGGCGGAGGAGGCTCCCAGCCTGCCCCGGCCGCTCAGTCCCTTCATCTCTCGCCCCCGCCAGGCACCACAGCAAGACCCTCTTCTCTCGTTTCTACCCAGCAGGAGACGGAATTAGGATGGCGGAGGAGGAGGAAGGGGAACGGGCCGGCCTGGGCCGCCGGCGCTGCAGGGCCCGGCGGAAGAGAGGGAGGAGGCCCGCTTCCCCGGGAACGGAGAAGCCGGCCACGCGAGCAGCCGGCGCAGCCCCCAAGACGGAGGACGGCGGCCCCCCCCCGAAGGACGCTGAAGATGAACCCGCCCGAGTGCCCCGAGTGCGGCAAGCGCTTCCTGAGCAACGTGGCCATGACCATCCACATCCGCACCCACACGGGCGAGCGCCCCTTCCGCTGCCACCTCTGCCCCAAGGGCTTCCCCTCCATGGGCGACCTGAAGCGGCACCTCAAGACCCACCTGCGCCCCCGGGAGCCCCCCGAGAGCGGGGCCGCGGCCCCCAAGGCCAAGAAGTGCCTGACGGCCAAGCTGCAGCTGCTGCGCCAGCTGGGGGCCGCCCCGGGCCCCCGGAGGCCCCACACCTGCGCCCAGTGCGGCAAGAGCTTCGGCAAGAAGCAGGACCTGCGCAAGCACCTGGGCACCCACTCCACGGCCCGGCCCTTCCCCTGCGCCGAGTGCGGCCGCCGCTTCCGGCTGAAGCAGATCCTGGTGGCGCACATGAAGGTGCACGTGGGCGAGCGGCCCTTCGCCTGCGCCGAGTGCGGGAAGCGCTTCAGCCAGAAGCACCACGTGGAGAGCCACCAGCGGGTGCACACGGGCGAGAAGCCCTTCGCCTGCTCCACCTGCGGCAAGCGCTACTCGCAGAAGCAGCCGCTCATCAGCCACCTGCGCGTGCACACGGGCGAGCGCCCCTACGGCTGCGGCGCCTGCGGCAAGGCCTTCCGCAACCAGGCCACGCTGACCATCCACACGCGCATGCACACGGGCGAGCGCCCCTACCGCTGCCTGCTCTGCGGCAAGGCCTGCAGCCAGCTGCAGCACCTCAAGAGCCACCAGCGGGTGCACCGCGGCGAGCAGCACCTGATCGCGGCCGGCGGCGGCGAGGCCCTGGCCCTCAAGCGCGCCCGCGAGCTGCAGGAGAAGCCCCACCCCTGCGCCAAGTGCGAGAAGCGCTTCCGGGACCGGCGGATCATGGAGGCCCACCTCAAGACCCACGAGGAGAAGCGGGCGCCCCGGGACGGGGCCCCGCCCGGCCCGGAGCGGCCCCCCGAGGCCCTGCCCGCGCCGAGGCCGGCCGGCCGGGGGCGGGAGGCCAGCAAGGAGCAGCCCTCGGCCGTCCCGCCCGGCGCCGCGGCGGGGAAGAGGTCCGTGGTGTGCACCGACTGCGGCAGGCGGTTCACGCAGGCCAAATACCTGACCCTGCACCGGAGGAGCCACAGATGAGCGGGCGGGTTTCTGCCGGAGCTGGTGCCGGGCGGGCCGTCTGCACGGGGGGAGCCGGGAGGGCGGAATCTCTGCCCGGAGCGGCTCGTGGGTTGTGGGGCGGGATGCGGCCCTTCGGGTTACACAGCCCCCTCCCCAGCTCTGCCAGAGAGAACGAGGGTGGAGAGAAGCCCGTTCCTGGCTGGGGCGTTCGGTTTGCTGCGACCTCCTGCGTTTCCGCCTTCCCTCCTTGGGGCGGGTGGGGAATCTGACCTGAGGGGGATTCTGCGTAACTTGCAAGCTTGCATCCTGCATTGCGATGGCGGCTATTCCAAGCGAAAGCGCTTCCCCACTTCCTCGGCTTTCCACTCTGTGGATCCAGAGTGCCCACAGCGGTCGGAAGGCCTCCTCTTAGCTCCTGCCATTCACATGGCCACTGGCAGAGGAAGTGTTGCTGAAGGGGCTGCCCCAGACCCTGGGGGACGGGGGGTCCGGAGTGGTCAGCGGCACATTCGGTCCTTCACACGCAGCCTGGCAGTAGCAGGAGCCGAACCTGGGTCCATGGAGGGCTTTGTCGCCGGGGCATCGCCGTTCCCCAGGGCGCAGAGAGAGCATCCCATAGAGTGCCGTCCTGAGAGGCGCCCCCGTGGGGCGCACGTGGGACTCAGTCTCCCAGCTTGCAAAGGCCTGAAGGGCGCGTTCCAGCCAGAGGAGAGGCCTGCAACATTCCAGTGCTTCAGCCCCCTCCCGTGGAAGCCCGTCTCGGGTATTACCAGATGCTGAGAAGTGCCAGGCGCTTCCAGGTTGCGCAGCTGTCCTCCTCAGGCTGTTTGCTGAAGGGAACAGGCCGCGGGGGAAACTGAGGGGCCGTTGCCATCATACACGCCGCCCCAAGAGAGCCTTCCATGGTGGGAGGCAATGCAGTCTGCTAAGAGGTGCATTGAAGCCTTGGTCCCTCACCGCACACTAAATGCTGACTTCGTGTTCTCAGATTAAGCCCAGTGAGTTCCCTGCAGAAGTTTGGTTACTGGATTTGTCATTGCTGCTGGAGCAATTACCTGGGAATTCATGTTTAGTTTTGCAGTCTTAAAGGATAATGTTAAAATGTTGATGAAGAGTTCCTCTGGTTGCAAGGAAACCAGTCGCTGAATCCCACTCCCTTTTCCTAGGGGGAACAGGAACTGATTCATAAGGGCTGGTGCAGGGATGCAGTGATACCACGAGTGAACAGGAAGCAACTGATTTAAAGCAGCAGAAGCCAAGAAGCAACAGCTGCTTAAAAGAGAGGGGAAAGGAGGAAGAACAGATCAAAAGGCCCATTTCGAGGAGAAATTCTGAGGTGCAGTCCTTGGGCAGAAAAAAGCCATACAGCGGGTCTGCAAAATAGATGGGAAAAGAACGTGGAAAAGCACTGAAATGTTGTGGACTGAAGGTTACATCACCTGGGTTCTCCCTAATCAATCATATCTGTTTGGGCAGAAAATGGCAGGTATGAAAGAGCAGGGTGAACGTTTTAGTCTTGTCCAGCATAAGCTTTTGAAAAATATATTCCTAAGGTTTCTGTAGTTAAATGAGCAGCTGGTTCATTTTGCCCTAAAAAAGACACTGTAGTTGATTAGCTTTTGATAGGGAAAGTTGATCATTTGCATGCCTGTGCAAGAGGCTTTTCTGGTGTATCTGAGATTATATCAATCCACTTGGAGTTGCCAAGACGACGCACCACTTCACAATTGGACATCTGAGCAAATTTCTACGCCGTTGTCCAAAGAAGAATCCTTGAGGGGAATTTGCATGATCGCTTAATGCACATAATCCAGGTTTACATGTAGGATTGCCTCAACTTTCTGCAGAGAATCTATGGAGGGGGCAGAGGCTTGGGAAAACTGGTCATTTCCTCTGAGGCCGAAGGGGGTGGGTCTCCCAGCCCGGTAAGTGCGCACGCGGCCACAGTCTGCTCCTTGGCTCCGAAGGTGAGAGACGGACGCTGGGCCAGTACTTTTCGTGTGGGGAAGGCCTTTTATGTAACTTCTGTTTACAAGGATGACTTCATTCCCTTTCTCGTACTGTATGTGTCCTTTCGGTAGCGGAAGGAGGGTGAGAATTCCACTTCCAAAGTGCTCTTAAAGGCTGCTGTGCGTTCCAGCCGCCCGCGCTCACTGTAGGAGCCGCTGGCTTCAGTTTGCTAGCCCTTGAAAAAGGCAGGCAAGCAAAAAGCTGCACCTGTGATCTTAAGGATTTTGGTTTAAACGTGCCCCGCAGCTTATTCTGTCTGTGATCCATGATTTTTGAAACGGTCCCTTTTCTCCAAACGGAAGGGAACAGTGTGAGAGTTTCGACAAGAGCTGCCTGGGGCATGCAGGGAGCTGCAGGCCTCCTTTTCTGCGTCCAAGTTTGCCCAGGATTGTGCCCCAAGAGAGCAGCGCTACCCTGGCTGGAGTCATCTGGGGAGAACCACGTGCGATGCTTGTGATGTGAAATGCAAACCTGGTCACTGTTCCAGATCTGTGAGTGCTTAATAAAAGCCGGCGATGACTCAACAAGGGACGCGCCTGCTGATGAACGAAGTTTGGTTTCCAAAGTGCTCTCCTAGTCCTCCCGCCGGAAGTGTTTTCTGGAACCCTGCCAAGCTGGTCATCCATGTTGCCTCTTTCGCTCGCATCGGGCTCCCACTCCACCGCAGCCCGTCCTCGGGAGGGTCCGGCTGGAGCAGGTTGCTCTGTTGTGCCTCCCCGAACCACCCAGGAACCGCTTATTTATTTCAAACATTTTTATGCCGCCCCCATCGCAACGAAGCCTTTGGGGCTCCTTTTGCACCCGGGTCAGACCAGGGAAAAATTCCACAGCAAAGGGCTCACTTCAACTCTGACCTCCGTCCAGAAGGGCGCCTGGTGGTCCAGCGTGACGGGCAACCAATCTCAGCTATGCGAGGGGATGCCGTCCGACGCCGGGGGTTGCCTTCCTCCTCCTGAACCCGCCATAAGGGGGGAGGGGGCGACCCCTGCCAGCCAAAGGGACTGGGGAATCACCCTCTTCGTTGCTGGAATCGCCGACTGTGTGGGCTCCCGAGGGCCCCCCTGTGGCTCCGCACCGTCCCCCGTGCCCGAAAGCTCTCCAGGCCGTTCTGTCTGTGGCTCCCTGGATGGAACCCGCCTACCCCTGCGCTCCCCCCCGCTCCGCTTTCCCCAGCACGAGGACCCTCTCCAGGGCACCCGGCCTTCTCGTGAGGCACCCAAAGTGCAGCTGCCGCCGTGTTGTCAATTTTGTAGGGAAAGCGGTGCGTTTTGGGGGAAACCTTATTCATTTTAGTCCTTTGTTTTATATAAATAAGTGAACGGCCTTCGAATGCAGAAATCTGGCCATGTTCTTCCGGATGCCACACAGCGACCTGTGATCCCTTCCGCCTTGAAGAGCCCAGGCCGCCCGGGTCTCCTGCCCGTGGCTTCCTTCCCCACCTGGCTAGCACGGGAGGGGGCGGCGGGGCTCCCACCTCGCGGCAGGACAGGCAAAAGGCAGGTTGCAAACCCATCATGGCTGGTCTAGGGTGGCCTAGTTCCTGAGGTGACCACGCTGGGCCAAGGGGGCGCCCGTTCCCCCCAAGAAAGGGAGCCCGGCTCTCCTCTGCAGTCACAAGTGCCGAGGAAGCGGGCCCTTTCACAGAAGGACGCCTCTCTGCTGCTGCACAGGAGAAGGCATTCCAGGGCATGTGCAGAGGGGCATTCAGCAATCTCTTTGTGCTGCCTTGTGCACAGAGGGTCCTGCCATGATTGGGGGGGTCTGAGGAGAGGGCTTTGGAGGAGATTCGCTCCCTGACGCCAGCCCGTCCCCGGGAGGGTTCTTGGCTATCAGCCGGTCCCAGCTGGGCAGTCTCGCTGGTGCTGGCAGCAACCGGGCTTTTGGGGCCCATCATACAAAACATCTCGACTGGTAGGTTGGGCAGGGCTGCCCAAGGTGCAGCACATATGGGGTTCCCCACCCCCGAAACTGAATCCTTTGAGGGAGGCCAAGAGCGCCCCCAGCAGGCCACCACCTCAACCAAGTATTCTGGGGGGGGGGTGGCAAGTGGGTCGCAGCAGCAATACACACGCAGCCACGTGGCCCCCTGAAGGCGAACCTCAATTTCTCTGGCAGGCCCTTCACTGGACGCGCCCTGCTCTGCCCCACGCATGAAGTGTCAGCCTCGGGTGGGGCCCCCTGGAAGTCCCTTGCGTGTGGAGGCATGCGGGGCGGGGGGGGGAGGCCAGAAAGGACTCGCCAGGCCACCGTGTTCGGGTGGCCTCCCTCCCCCTCGCAGGGCGCATGGATCTGCCCGTGCACGCGACCGAGCGGCCGTGTCTGCAGACTCATGCCAAAACAAGCACGGCCGTCAAGGTGCTGGAAATCCTCAAGTGCCTTAGAAACGCAACTGCGTCTCTTGCGCAGGGGCACGAAGAGGCTCTTCTCAAAACATTTGCAAGCAGCTGAGCGACCCCGGAGGAAGGGACATGGATTTCCTCAAACGCGCCGGGTGCCATTTGAAGGTTCCTCTTTCTCGCGGTTTTCGGCACTCGCCAGCAGTTGCTTCCCCAAGTTGCTTGTTGCTTCCCCGAGTCCTGAAGGAGCCCAACTCTTCACTGTTTAGTCCTCCGGAGGAGCCCGATGCTGCTCCCTTCTCCTTTATGTTGCTACAGTGACCCCGTAAGGCAGGCTGGCCCAAAGGTGTCCAGTGCGCCGCACGGCCGGACGGGGCTTTGCACCAGGGTCTCTCGGCCCCCCGCCCAACATTCCAATCGCTCAACTGGCTTTTGCACCAGCGGCGGAAAGGTCCCCCTCCTTCCTTGCTTGGAGGCCAAGAGTGGTGCTCGGTGCCCTCTCACAGCCCCCGAGAGCTCCCCCATGGACGACCCTGCCCCCCTGGGTACACTCGCAACCCTGAATTCCCGGAGCATCTTTGCTCTTTGATGCACTCTGGAACTTCCATTCTAAATTTCAAAATTCTTTTTAAACCAGTTAAAGGTGTAAAGATTAAATACCCAAAGACCACCAGAAGTTTCTATGCCCTTCACGAGGCTGCGATTCTGATTGCGTTGCAGATTTTTTTTCTATCTGAAGTTATTTTAAAAATGACACCATTCTGGGTAAGCTTGGGCTCTGTAAGCATTTATTGCTACTCCAGAGGTCTGAATATTTATACCCTTGAAAATTAGATCACAGGCAATTAGATGTGAGTTGACGGGTCCTCTCTGCCTGGGAATGGTGGGAGCTGCAGGCTGACACACCTGGAGAACAGGGGTGTGGGAGTGGGCATGCCATGGGCCGGGAGGGAGGTCCGCCCCTGGTCCAAGAGGCTTGCAGTGCAGAGGGGGTCTGGGCAGCGGGCGAGGACTATGGCCTTGGTATCTCGGGGAGGGCAGTGAGGGCCACTGGTCCCTCCAGATGTTTCGCCCCCAGCTCCTATAGCGACGGAGCCAGTGCTGAGGGATTGTGGGATCTGTCGGCCAAAAGGAACTGGATGGGGTGGAGTGGCCCTTGGCGCACGTGACCCAGCTGCGTGAAGAGCCTCCCAGCACACGGAAGGTGTCGGGTTTTGGGAGGCTGCAATGATCCCCGTGCAGTGAGATAAGTATTTCCCTCACACCCAGGAAAAAATGGGAAAGACTTTTCCTAGACTACGTCCCCAAAGGACTGGATTACCATCCAGACAGTTTTAGAAAAATCGCTGTCAAGTGCCTCTGGGGTGACACAAGATCATAAAAGAACGAAGCGCATCGGAGGATCGGGAAGGCCTTCTTCAAGGGCCCTGGGGGATTCCCCCCCGCCCCGTGGCGGCCAGGCTGGTCCTCCCGGCACCAGTTCCAGGGGGCTGGAGGGGCCACTCCCCTGCGGAGGAGATGGGAAAGTCCACTCCCACCAGCCCATCTGGGCACGTGGAAATCCGAATTCCACCCAACCGTCTTCACAAAGGGCGCCATTCCCCGTCCAGCCTCTGAACGGGCCGTCGCTCAAGTCCTTAGCCCCAGCCCCTGCATGTCGGCCAGGGACAGCCCGTGAACGACGTCCTCCAGCTTATAGAAGGCCTGAAACACGGAGGGAGGCACCGCGTGGCACTCCAAGTAGCGCCTCAGCTGGGCCAGGCTCTCCATGACGTCGGCCTTGGTGGGACGGGCTGGCAGGGGCTGGTCCTCCCGCTTCCGTCGCCCTTCCGCCGCCAGGTCTTGAGCCGGCGGGTCCTCCGGGCCCGCGTCAGCCCCTTCCTGCTCCCCAAAACACTCCAGCCCTTCGTCCACCAGCGCAAACTGCTCAAACTGCTCCTGCGTCTGAAAGCCTAGCGCCCGGATCACGTCCACGGGGGGAGTCGGGAGGCGGGGGCTGGAGCCCAGACCTGCTGCGCGGAAGCCGCTTTGAATGGTCCGGGGACACACTTCGGACCAGGCCTGGACGACCGTGTGGACGGCGTCCAGCAGGGTCGGGTGCCCGGAGAGCTGACCTGGGGGCGCCGCAGGGGCTCGGCCGTCGAGCGCCACGAGGAGGCGGGTGAGCAGCCTCCTCCGGTAGTGGCACCTGAAACTCTGGATGGCCCCGTGCTCAAGAGGATGGACCCGGGACAGGCCCGGCGGCATGAAGACCATCTTGACGTGCGAGAGCTCGGCGTAGGGGTGCGCGCCACACTGGGCCAGGAAAAGCACCACGCTCCGCCGCTTGCATTTCATGTCCTCGTTGAGTTTCTGAAGCCACTCGGCGAAGATGGCCGCCGTCATCCAGGCCCTGCTGTCTGCGCGGTAGGTGGCGGGCAGGAACTCCTGCGCTTCGGCCCCTTGGAAGGGGAGCAGCTTCTGGGCTTTGCCAACAATCAGAGCGTCGCGTTTATCCGAAGCGTCCATATTGGTGCAGAGCAAGACGGTGAGCTGCTCCTGGCCTGCCTCCCTCTTCTCCAGAGCCAGGTCTTCCGGAGTGGCTCTGAACAAGATGGCCGCCTCGCCGCAGGCGTAAATGTCGGGCGGGTCGTACCGGCTCAGGATGCAGGGCAGCAGGGTGTTGTCCCAGCACTCCGCCTCGGCCCGCTCCTCGGGAAGGGGCCTCTTCTGCTTCGCACCAGCGCTGCCCAGCCAGCCGGCTGCCAGCTCTGGCTGCCCAAACGCCTCGCACAGGTGCCCGGCCCGGCCCGGCAGGGGCACCCCGTTGTGGGGGGCGCTGGGCACACAGCTGCGCTCAAACCACTGAAGCAGGGCCGTGCTGCCCGGCACGGCCTTGTCCTCCAGCTTGCGTTTGCGCCCGGGGTTGGCGTTCTTACACCACTCGGCGAGGATGCGCTCCTTGTTCTTGATGATGCGGCAGATCTGGGGCTGGGAGACGCCGAAGCGCTTTGCCAGTTCGCTCTGGGACACCTTGGGCCCCTCCAGCATCTCCAGCACCCGGACCTTCTCCTGCAGGGACAGCTCCTTCCGCTCCTTCCTCTGCACAACCGTCTCACTTGACAGGGGCAAGAACCTCCGCCGGCACCCACTGTGGCTGAAGGAGCTCCCCGTGGCGGCACACGCCCCTGGCCGCGTGGCAAGGGCCACGTGCTCCACAAAGCTCCTGCCGCAGTCGCTGCAGATGTATGAGCACGGCCCGGCGTGGCTCAGCTGGTGCTTTTCCAACTCGCCCTTCTGGCCGAAGTTCTTCCCGCACTCCAGGCACCAGTGTGGCAGCTCCCCCATCCGGGGCCGGCACATCCCAAAGGAGGCATGTCCCACCCGTGGGCCCCCCAGAGGCCCCTCGTCGCCGGCCGGCCCGGAGTCACTCGGCAGGGTGTCTAAGCAGCCGTGCCCCAGCCCAGCGGAGCCCAGTCCATTTTCTCTGCCTTTTCCAGCCAAGGGCTCAGTGGGCGCTTCCTGCCTCGTGGGACAGGCCTGTGGTCCCACCTCCTCCTTGACTTGCTTTGGAAGTCGCTCCTCTCCTGGGGAAAAAGGCGGGGGGGGGGAGAGTGAAGTGAGTGGCCAAGTGAGCCAGAAATGGCTCCTGCGTCGTCTTCTGGGACCTGTAGAAGAACCTGCGATTCAAAATCCATTACTGATTTTCGGTCACCCCCCCCCAGAACCCAGGCTGCAAAGGGGCACCCGCCCCAGACGGAACCCACAAGCCACCTCTGAGATGCTAAGGGGGCAGCCTATGAAAAGGACAGGAAGTTCCACTGCAACAGGGAAGTACGTTCCCCAAGAGGGCTGCGCATGTGCAGGAACCAAATGTGCAGCGCCTGCGGCCGGAGCGCTGCGCCTCTGGTCCACCTGCCGTCCCGTTCCAGCCCAGCAACAGCCCAGACAATGGTGGGGGAGAACAGAGGGAGGACTGGGAGACGCTGCGGCCCCCTTGCTCCAGTGGCCGGGATGGGGAACAGGCTGAGGGAGAAGAGCCGACGGGGACGCAGGAGGTGAGAAGACAGGAATCCAGAGGAGGAGGAGGAGGAGGAGGAGAGGCGTGGGCCACCCCAAGACTCTTAGGATGGGAGATGCAGAGATGCTTATCTCAAGGCCAGGCTCTCCAGGTGGGCAGGTGGTCCCTGGGAATAGCCAAGATGGGGACTTGGAGCAGGGGAGTTTCTCAGACACAGAAGAGGTGGCCTGGCTCGTGCCCCCAGGATGCGTCATCAGCAGAGGCGGGTGGCATGCAGAGGGGGGTGCTTGTTTCCACAGGGGCCCTCCCCAAAGGAATGGGGCATAAGGAGAGTGTCCAGAGGTGAATGCTAAATTGGGTTCGGCAAACTGCTTTCTGCATGCTCAGCGATTCATCCTGGGTGTTTTTGCTTCTGGAAAATGCGTTTGTCAAGAAAGAACATTTTGCAAGAAAGGCCTGTGGCTTTGAATGTGCACAGGAGAAACCAAGCTCCCGACAGTCCTGTCACTGGCGCGGCCCCTGCAAGAGTGCAGAACAAGGCATGCCTCATGTGTCCTATCGACCCCGTCCCGGCTCTTCTGCTAGGTAGCCCCCCAGAGCCAAGGGGTGTGCTCCCAGGGACATTCCCGGGGGCTCCAAGCCTCCCAGGGGAAGACCAGAAGATCTGCGGGACTGGCAGCAGCAAGGCTGCACATTCCGCCCCTGCCGCAGCCTGACATCCCCACACCCAGGGGCACGAGTGGCAGCGAGCGAGCGAGGCAATGGGCGTGCAAAGAGGGCTCCCCCTATTCCTGGTGTGTTTCAGAGAGGTTTAATTTCTGGGTTGCCTTCGCAGGCGACCACGCCAGGGATCAGCCGTGGCTCCAGGCTCCGATCAGATAACCAACCGTGATTTAGCGAAGCGAGACTTGGCAAGTGTGAGAATCGGGGCCCGATCCCCCCTGCAAGGGCTGCAGAACCAGGAACAGCTCTGCAGGCCCCTGCAGGGAGCAGGCGCGTGGCCATCGTGCAGCACAGCCGGAGGGGCCCGAGCGCTCCGGAAAGGGCTTCCCCGTGCCACTCCTCGGTGCGCTGGCCCCCACACCTGCCTTGCCCCAGGTCCCTGCTCCTGCCTGCCTGACTCCTGCCAAGCTCCAGCCGGACCCTGCCCTGCCAGGGACCTCCCTGCAACCTGTTCTTCCTGACCTTGCCCTTCTCCTGTCTCAGTGGTATCGGACCCCTGGCCTTCTGTCCGAACCCTGCTGCCTTGCACGTTTTCTGACTCTGGACTGTTGGGAATGCGCCGTTGTGCCTGAGAACCTCACGCAAGGCCCCCGCCCTGCAGCTGCGCCCAGGCCCGGGCATCATGCCTGTGCTCACCCGCTGCCCACATCCTGGACCTGAAAGCAAGCCGGCAGCAGGCGATGGCTCTTGCTTGTGATTTGTAGCTTGTTCACATTGCAGGGATGGATTTGGACACAGAGACAAGCCCAATTTCGACAAACCACATCACGCTAGAGGCAAACCAGGCTGATGGGGTAGCCAGGGGCCACTGATGCTGCCCGAGACCATCTGGTTCAGACCCAAGGGAGAAGATTCATGTACTCAAGTTTTCCCAAACTTGCATCTTCCAGATGCGTTGGGATACAACGCCTATCATTGGCTACTGGGGATTATGGGGACTGCAATCCAACTCCTGGCCAGTGTCAGCTTAGGGAAGGCTGTTCCTGCGAGTTGGTCGTGGGCAATAGCCAATTCGGAGCACCTTTTCCGCCAGGGACGGTCACTCACGCAGAGGGCAAAACTAGGCGAGCCAGGCAGCCAGCACCCCCCCACCCACACGGGCCTCCCCAGGCAGAGCAGAGTCGGTCAGGCACGAACTGCACGGTCCCCTCCCGCGCCCGCAAGGCCGCGATGAGTCGCTCGGCCGCCGGCAGGGGCAGTCCACTTTTGGGGGGGCCTCAGGGCTCCTGGGGAGCACTTGTCCTGGAGCGGCCCCCGCCCTCCATGCACGCGCGGGCGCGGGCGCGGCCGCCGTGCTCTGCCGGGGGCGAGCGAAAGGCACTCTGCACATGCTCACGGGCTCCCGCCAGTCCTTGCCAGGCCGGGCACGGGCTCCGCGCGCCTCACCTGGGTCTCCCGGGGCGGCGTCGTTCCGGCTCATCCTTCGCTCGGGCGCAGCCGGGGGTCGCCCCCCCCCCGCGGCCTAGCGCGGCCCTCGCCTCGCCGGGCCCCGGGACGAAGGGCGCCCCCGCCTCCGGGACCCCGCGCTCGGCGCCCGACCCGCCCGGCTGCCTGCGGGGCGCGGCGGGCCGGATGCG
>NW_025335289.1:938040-952923 GCF_004798865.1 Varanus komodoensis
GGCCGCCGCGCTGCGGACTCCCCGGGGCTCGCGGCGGACGTGCCCGCGGGGGGCGCGCGCAGGCCGCGGCCCCGCCCGGCCTCCCTCCCCCCAGCGGCGCGGCCCCGGGCGCCGGGCGGAAGCGAGGTTAGTCAGCAGAAACGGGCCCCTGCTCCGAGCGCGGCGGGGCTCCGACGTGGCGCAGCGGGGAGGGCCGGGGCCGGGCCTGGACCTTCGCCTCGTCAGCGCAGCTGCCCCGCGGCGCCGGCAGCAACCCGGCAGCGGGATGTCCCCGCGGCGGGGCGCTGCCCGGGCCCTGCGTCACACGCGCCTGGGACGGCGCCTCGGGCCTAAAATTGCGGCGCCGTCTCCGGGAATGCGCGGCGCTGTCCGCTGCTCTCCGTGTGAAGGCGCGACGCCGGCCCTGCCGAGCCTCGGTGGTGCAGGGCCGCCCGGGCCGCCTTGTCCTGCCTCTTGCCTCTTGCCTCTCCACATCCTTCAAAGGCAGCCTTGTGTGCTTAGATCCCAGGGATTTTTCCAGTCTTGCCTGAAGGATCCCTGGTAGGAGCCTGCCAAGATTTCCTTGGGATCTCTGGGGAGGGGCAGCCTCCTTCGGTCTCCTATTCCATGGCTAGATTGCTCTTCTTCTGATCAAAATCCACCTTTCAGTTTCTGTAGACAGACCATAAGAATGGAAGCAGGGCCATTCCACCCGCCTGCCGAAGCTTTTGCTCTGTGCTCCCCACCCTTCTTTCCGTGTGTCTCGTGCCGTTTTAGATGACAAGCGTGTGGTGGGGAGCTCTTAATCTGCTGGTTGATTGTAAGCTACTCTAGGAGCTTTTGTTGGCCAAGGCTCAGGACAGAAATCCTTTAAATGAAGAAAGCCGCCTCCCCGCACCCTGGTGCTCTCCAGATGTGCTAAAGTACAACTCCCAGCCAGGATGGGAGACGCGGGGAGTTGTCCTCTGACGCATCTGGAGGCAGCGCGTTGAGGAAGGCGGCTTCAGACTCTCTTGCAGTTTGTGGGCGCGCTCCGATGGAGAGCGTTCACGTAACCGCTTGCAGAATCCTCTTCGGTGTGGCCTCTGCACAACCAGCTTCCCCATCCTTTCCGCTCCTGATTGGCCTGGCCTTGTGTCATCACCCTCCGAGTTCTCCCCCGGTTTCGCAGAGGGCTGTTTTGAAGTGTGCCAGCTGCAGTGGAAAAGCGGAAGGTTCGATAGTGTAGTCTTCAGGGCCTCTGCTCTGTATGCAGAAGGTCTCAGGAAGGACCTTACATGGCAGAGCTGGAGAGCTCCCGCCAGCCAGTGAGGGGCCCCTCGGTAAGCCAGTGGCTTAACTTAATAAAAGTCCGATATGTCAAAATGTTCAGCAAAGTGGTGGCACTTGATTGTATTTCTGGAAATGATACCTCTGCCAGTGCAATGTCTCTTCACGCGATTGGAGAGCGCTTTCCCAGCGGTCAAGAGCACAGCCTTACTTCTCCATCATCAAGCCTATTTTGTATGAGCAGCCCACGTTACAGAACCGTGTGCGACAGCGAAGAACCTGAATGCTTTAACCCAAAGTGCATATATTCTGGACTCAGACATGCTGAGGGATATTTTGAAGATGTGGTGGCACGAATCTGAAATTTCAGGAAGAAGGAAGCAAATAGAATGTATCCTAGATGTTTCTGTTTCCAGCAACGATTGGCACGCCAATTCCTAGTAATATTTCTGCTTCCAAGTGCTGGCAAGGTTGTCCCCTTGAGTGGACCAGTTCCCCTGCGGGAATGTTGTGGAACGAATGTGTGGAGTCCTTTGCCAGTATTTTGGCACTCGGGGAGAGTTTCCTGAATAGCTGCGTGGAGCATTCCCTCTGTTGGGACTGGCTTTGAGCAGAACAGATCTAGTTGAGAGAGTTAATTTATTTTGATTTTGATTTAATTTTATTTTTATTGCTTTCTCATTCTGTGGTGTTGGAAACGCTTTCCTTCGAGCATCTTTACAGTGGGCCCTCCATCCCGATCTCTTTCTGTTGTGGCCTGAGTATCAAAAACTTTCTTGGGCTCTCACTTCATACTGGCCCCAGATTCGGTTGCCAGATGCCTTGAGGGAAAAGATGACACAGAATTCTTTCTGTTTGTCCACGTTGAAGCCTTGGCTACTTGAGGAATTCATTAGTCACGGGTGCTCAGAATACAGTGT
Source organism: Varanus komodoensis (assembly GCF_004798865.1). Classification (NCBI taxonomy): domain Eukaryota; kingdom Metazoa; phylum Chordata; class Lepidosauria; order Squamata; family Varanidae; genus Varanus; species Varanus komodoensis. The sequence goes on from NW_025335289.1 coordinate 940,209, forward strand.
ATGGACCCCTGGCCCATTTCTGGTGGATACGGAGCCAATTTTAAAGCTGCTAACATGTTCTGGCTTCTTGCATTGACTGGGACTAGGGTGTGCCCCAAGTGCTTTAAAAATCAAAGTGTTAACAAAGTTTCCACAGAAAAAAGTACAGGCGCCAGCCATTCGTGTCCGTGTTGCAGTTGGAATCCTAAAAATCAAGAGAGTGCAAAGACCCACTCTCCCAAAGTGTACCAGGAGTCGCTTATGTAACGGCAAAGCACCTTCGCCTTGCCTCTTACGCCTTGCCTGCTCTTGGAGTGGCCTGATTTTGGTTCCTTCGAGTGGACCACCCGGCGCTTGCTTGCAGCTAGAATATTTCTGCACAGAGTCCTGAGACCCGGTGGACCTGTGCTGAGTTCAAAGAGGCCTTCTCCGTGTCCTTAAGCATGACAGTATTTCTGGATAATTTAGGGTAGGTTGCTAATTTTGCTTTCTTAAACCATTATGTTGTGAGCCGCCCTGAGGCTTCGGCGAATGGGGCGGCATAGAAGCTTCCTAAATAAATAAATAAATAAATAAACAATCTCCAAAGCACAACTTAGCAAGCGGTGTGCATAAAAGCTGGCCAGAGTAGCACAAACAGTCACTTTCCAAGTACCAGTAGATTTAACAGGAGTAGCATTCGGTTCCCCTGAGAACTGGCAGCATCTCCCAAAGCTTGTGGTCTCACACGACGGACAGGGAAGGGGTGCTGCCGTTTCAGTGGCACCACAGAGAGACTCATGGTGTGTCTCCAGCCTGTTGCCCTTCAGGCTGTCGGAATATGCAGAACGAGATCCGTGGGGAGAGGTTTCTGTGAAGCGCTGGGCCCTTGAGGTATCCCAGGCTGCTTCGGATTTTGAAAGCCAAAAGCCACACTTGATCGGGCCTGGAAACAGGTGTCTCTGCATTTGCAGCCAGCACCGAGGCAGCTGAGCTCTGACCTGAGCACCTACTGGGGGTGGGGGACCACGGAAGCGACTTTTTAGGGTAGCCCAGTGCGGCGGTGGGTGGGCTGCCCTGGACCTGCTGGGTGGGTCCCAGATTAGGCAAGGCTGCACCTGCTTTGACCGGCACAGAAATGGGGTGCCTCGTTGCCGTGTGGCCATCAGCCTCCCGGAGCATGGGCAGGGGCCTACCCAGAGCAGCCCTTCCCAACCTGGTGCCTTCTGGGTGGGTCAGGGCGCAGCGCTGGAAAGGGGCATGGTGGGGGTTGTAGTCCAGCGGCTCGGGAGGGCCTCGGGCTGGGAACGGCTGGCGCAGGGGATTTCCATGCAGCCCACCACTTCCCATGTTGCAGATGACCTGCTGTCGGGAGGGAGTCCCCTCAGGATCCCCGCATCTTCCAGAGAAGCAGGAAGGCCCTCGTGCGTCACGTTGGGGCGACCTGGCCGGCCATCGCCTGGTCCACCTGCAGCTCGCAGCTTGTTCACCTGCGGCCACCTGTCTTCCTCCGTCTCCTCAGGCAGCCACTCTTGCAGCTTCTGCCTCGGGGGGCCGGGCGTGCTCCAGGCCCCTGTGGCTCCCCTTCCGCCCACGGCCGTGGCCCCTTGGCCCGCCCGGCCCTGCGCCTGGAGCCGTTTCCTCCTCCCTGTTCTGGAGGGAGAGCCGCCCATGGCTCCCGGCCAAGATGGCTCCCAGCGGCGCCCTTTCTCTCTGCTTTCTTTCATGCCGCTGGACCCGTCCAAAGGTTTTCACATGGCGCTTAATTCGAGGGCTGCATTTTAGGAGGTCCTGCTTTGTGGGCGGCCAGGGGAGCTTCAGCCTTCCTTGTAGTGGTACAGAAATGTCTGAAGCAAACCCTCTTTTGTCCCTCCGCCCTTGGAGGCAGTTGCTGGGGAACATGGGCAAGAGGTGCTCTTGTGCTGCGCATGTCCTGCGGAAGGCCAGACCGGACGGGCCTCCGTCCTGCCCTTTCACAGCCATTTATGCCCGCACTGCGGTTCTCTGCGACTGTTGCTAAGGCTGCGCATATGCAGCATTTGGCCTCGGGGACCAAATTCATTCTCCCGTGTTTCTAGTCCTTATGGACTTGGTGGTGGAGCAGATGTCAGGGGTGAGTGAGGCAAGCTTTCTCGTGCTGTGCTGGGGCTCGGTGCTCTGTCTGCCCTTTCTCCTTGAGCAGCAGGAATGGAAGCCCATCGAGCGTGCAAACAGGCCCCGTTTCTTGACGGCTCCTCTCCTGTCCCTTTTCTCCTTCGCCTCACATTGCTAGCTCTCCGTCCCTGGGAGGTCTGGGCAGAGGTGGCCTGCCGGGCACTGCCACGTGCTCTCCTGACCGTGTCGGGAAGTGACGCCCCTCTCTCCGCTCGCTTTCAGGCTCTTCAGTGGGATGTGGAGACCCAGCCCACGGCAGCCGCACTGCCCCTGGGCATCCCCGAGCAAACCCCTGTGGGGGACGCGCTCCCAGAGACGGCCGAGCTCTCCCTGACGGTCGTGGCCGAGATCCAAGCCGTGGAGAGCAAAGTGGACTCGTACGCCGCACAGCTCATGAGCCTGGAGGGGAGGATGGGAATGGCCGAGACGAAGCTGGACGGCTGTGAGAAGACGGCGGTCGAATTCGGGAACCAGCTGGAGAGCAAGTGGGCCGCCCTGGGCACCCTCATCCAGGAGTACGGGCAGCTGCAGCGGCGGCTGGAGAACATGGAGAACCTGCTGAAGAACCGCAACTTCTGGATCCTCCGGCTGCCCCCGGGCTCCCGGGGGGAAACCCCCAAGGTTGGTGCCGACAGGCCAAGCCTGGCCAAATACGGGCCTTTGCACGTCCCTTGCAGCCCCCCCTGCCCCCCACGGGGCTGCCACCAAGGGGCTGCCAAATACCAGTGGCGATCCAGAAGCCGCTCTCTCGGTTTCGAAGGCTTGTGCGGCATGTCTGCCCCATTGAAAAACCGCTTGCACTACAGGGCTCCTGGGAATCGGACGGTGCATTGATAGAAGAGGGCGCTGTACCTGCGCCGCCTTTTCAAGCGAGCTCGTGCCGAAACACCGGAACTTGAGCATTGGACCCAGAAAGAGGGTCGAGTGTCCGCTTGTGCACTGGTGTGAGGGGACGGTGTGGCCCGGCCCTGCACTCAGTCGCAGTGCAGAGTGCCACACGGGGCAGCCTCTGCTGGGGGGCGACGAGCAGGGTGGGTGTGAGGAGGGGCTCGGAGGGAGAGAGTTGCTGCCCTGGGGGAGGGCAGTTCCAGGCACGAGGGGCAGCAAGACTGTTGCTTCAGGGTGTGGGGCTCACCGAGATGGAAGAAGCACGGGCGGGGCGAATTGGGGTATGGGGACAAGGGGTGGGGGGACGGCGAGGCTGTGCATGCCCTGCATTTTAAAGAGGAGGCGCTTGTCCTGGATTTGGGAGGCCAAGACAGAGATTGCGGGGGGGGGGGGTTGTCCTGCGGCTCCAGGGACGGTGCGGGGGTGGCATCATTCTTCCAGTCCAGACCAGGAGGGGTGGGCAGGTTCCGCTGGGAGCAGCTCCTCCTCCTGATGTCCCGGTGCTCCTACGAGGCCAAAGTCAGCCCCCTTGCACAGTGCCCAGAAGTATAACTGGAAGCCAGCAAAGAGTTCCTTTCCCCCGTACTGGCCAGATGTGTTTTGGGCAGCCCATCCCGGGTCAGAACCTGGCTGCCTCACCCGGAGGTTTCAGGTGCGGCTCTTCCGAGCTGACGGCCCTTCAGCGCAGCTTCGTCCTCCGCTGCTTAGTCAGCGGCTGTGAGTGAGAGGATGCTTCTCCCCTGCTGCCCTGCGCTCGGCTTCCCTCGGGAGCGCGACGCCTCACGTGGCCTGGTGTGACCGCAGGTGCCCCTGTTGTTCGACGAGGCTTCCTGCAGCTTCTCCGAGCAGGAGTGGAAGAGCCTGGACGACGAGCAGAAGGACCTGTACCGGCACATCATGAAGAGCAACTACGAGGCCGTGGTCTCAGTGGGTGAGTCCCCCCGGCGTGGCCACGCTCCGCCTCCCCCGGCGTGGCTTGAGCTGCGTGGGCCAGACCGCGGGGCGCTGGGCACAGCGCTTGCCACCCGGCTCCTGCGCGGGCCGTCTCCTCTGGCCCGCTCTCCGGACGCTCTGGCAGGCTCGCTTCTCTGCTGTCAACCGCCCAGAGGGCCTCAGCTTTGGGCGGTGTAGGAATGCACCAAGCCCCAGGCGGAAGCCAGGGCCTGGTCAGGGCACTTGTGCAGGCAGAGCCGGTGCTGTCCCACGGAACTGCTACGGGGCCCCGGAAGAGCCCTGAGGCTGGATCGGGCCCAGGCGCCTTCCGGCCCCGCGTTCCTTTCCCGCAGCGGTCAGCCCCAGGGCGCCCCAGGCAGCCCAGCAGGGCAGCAGCTCCTCCCCACCCACGCTCCCCAGTGGCCGGCGCCCATTGGCGTGCCGCCTCCGATGCTAGCGCTGGCACTTGGCCGTCAGGGCTGAGAGCCATTGGAAGTGCCCTCCGGGAGAGGAAAAGCACCGTGACAAACACTGGAGAGCCGGCATGTTCGTGGCCGCTCGTGCAAGAGAGCCAGGCCGCGTGCCGTGGGGGAATCCGTGAAGCGGGTGCGGTTGTTGGCGTCCCTCCTCTGGCAAGAAATTCCTTTCCGTCGGTAGCGAGGGGGAGCAGCCTCTGATCCCCTCTGTGTGGGCAAAAGCCACCCCAGGCCCGTTCCCTTGGGAAATGCAAACCGTGCCTCTTCCCCCAGCCCGGGAAAGGCTGAGTGGGGAGGAAGCTTGGCTCCTTCCTCCGGGGTTTTGGAGTGGAGGAGGACCCGGCCCTGACGCCTGTGCCCCCCCCCCCCCCCCCCAGATGCCGCCATTTCCAAGCCGGGCCCGCCCTCCCGGATCGAGCAAGGGGACGGCGAAGAGGGAGCGCCCTGCAGGGAGTCCGCTCTGGGTGAGCCGCGGGCAGCGAGGGTGCAGGGCCAGTGGGAGCGCCCGTGCGTGCAGGGCGGACGAGGGAGGGCTCAGCCTCGCCGTGCTGTTCCTCTCCGCCAAGTGAGAGCAGGAGCCCGCGGGTGCGGGATTCTGCAGCCCAAGCAAAATTCCCCCGCCCGTCCGGCGCCCGAAGGCCACGGCCGAGCTCTCTCAGCCCTTGACATGCTGATGGAGGCAGAGGTGACTCCAACGGGCAGCGCTGGGGAGGCGGGCCACGTATCCCCCCCCCGTGCCCCCGCGGCTGGGGTGCCCTTTCGGGACCCCCCGGGCGTGTTGCTGGCGAGAGGGCGCTGTAGCTGCTCCTCCTCCTAAACAGGCTCCCCGGTTTCTGCCCTCCATGAGAACTCCTGGATGGAGCAGGAGGAGGCGTCCCTTGCCGAAGGCATGGGGGACCTGGAGGATCGAGATGTCCCCGGAGTCGCCGCAAGGGGTATGTTGGCAGGGGCAGTCCTCCTGGGGGCTGCGGGTGCATCGCGCAGGAGGGCGCGGGCAGGTGGGGCGGGCAGGAGACCGTCACCAGGGGTGTGGCAGAGAGCCCCCCCGTGAATCGGGGCGCCGCGTTCCAGAGTCCCTGAGTCGTGCGGCAGCGTGTGTCCCGCCCAGGGCAGCCCCCGGGCCTTCCTCCGCTCCCCTCCCTGCTGTGGCCTGCGGGGGGGTCGGAACGGCTGCAGGTGGGGGTCCTTCCCCGTTCCAGCTCTCCCTCTCCTCCCTGCATGCGATTCGGGGCGGCCAAAGCACAGTCCAGCAGAGCTGCAGCAGGCAGTGAGAGAGGCCGTGAGTGGGCACGAAAGACCAGTGTAGAGTTTTGCAGAGTGTGCGACGGTGGGCGATCGCAGGATCCCTGCTGCGGCACGAGGGAAGGGGCGGTTCGGAAAGCGCTCATCTGCGGCGGGGAGGGGGGAGTGGGGGGTGGGAGGAAACGCTGCTGACTCGTCCCAGAAAAATTGGGGGTTCCGCGTTGCACTGGCAGCGGGTCCTGTTTAGGCAACAGCCCCGTGGGAGTGCCTGGACAGTGCCAGGACCTGGCCAAGGGTGTCACGTGGCGTGGGGGCTTGGCCCCCCCTCCCCGTGGCAGCCAGCTCCCTTTTCTGGCTCTCTGCGGGGCTTCTTCGTGGGACCTCTTGCTGGCGCGGGCGGCGAGCGGCTTGGCCAAGGCCTCGTGCCTGGAGCTGCGCAGGCGCTCGATCGAGGGAGGCACACGGAGGGCCCCGCAGCCCCCCCAGGAAGCTCGCGTGGCGATGGCTTCCCTCAGGCCGAGGGCCCGAATCCCCGTTCAGAACGACGGGCCCCGCTGGAGAGCCGTCCCGAGCGCTCCGGCCGTTTGCACTTCCGGCTCTGCCGCACACCGCTGCTCGTGGGCCGCGTGGGCCTGAGGAAGGGAGGCGTCCGAAGGCCCCTTCCGCAGCAGGGCGGCCTCGGGTGCTCTCACACGGCTCGCCCCTCCGCCTCCAGCGTCCCCCTTTTTCCTTTCTTTCTGCCAGATGCTCCCCAGCTTCTGGAGGAAGATCCCGAAAGCGTGGAGCTCCCGGGCATGTTCCCCAGGAAATGGACAGAGGTCTTCCAGGGCCCCGGCGAGGAGCTGCTCTGCGAAAGCCAGCCCGCGCCTGCGGGTCCGGCGAGGAGGCCTGCTGGGGGCAGCCTGCGGCGCTCCGCCCGCTGCGTGGGCGAGGCACACAAGGAGGAGCCCCCCGCGCCGGCAGTGGAGGCGCACACCGGCCCCTACATCTGCTGCGAGTGCGGGGAGGGCTTCCTGGACAAGCAGCTCTTTGCCGCCCACCAGAAGAGCCACGGGGGCGGAGGGCCGTTCCCCGCGATGGACCCCGGGGGAGGCCCGAAAGCGAAGCCGCCCCCCGCCGCGCCCCAGAGGGCCCCGACGCCCGCCCGGGCCAGGGCCCCGAAGCGGCCGGAGCCCCAGCGGAGCTCGGGGCCCAAGCCCGGCACGGGGAAGCGCCCGGGCAACCACATGGTGGAGAGGCCCTACACCTGCACGCAGTGCAAGGAGAGCTTCAAGCTGGAGGTCAGCCTGCTCCTGCACCAGAAGCTGCACACGGGGAAGGGGGACGGGCCGCTGACCTGCACCTACTGCGGCAAGGACTTCCGCGACCTCTCCAAAGCGGTCCGGCACCAGCGCATCCACACCGGGGAGCGGCCCTACCAGTGCACGGAGTGCGGGAAGAGCTTCATCCGGCGCGACCACCTCCTCAAGCACTGGCGCGTGCACACCGGCGAGACGCCCTACCAGTGCGCCACGTGCGGGAAGAACTTCCGCTACAAGGAGTCGCTGAACTGCCACCAGAAGATTCACACGCGCACCCCGGCCACGCACCACCTGGCCATCGCCTCCTCGGTGGGCCTGGTGGGCCTGAAGCCGGAGCCGCTGTAGCGCCCGGCGCCGGGCCGACGCGGCCGTGCCCAGCAGGCTGAGGAGCGGCTCGGCCCGCCTCGGGGGTGCCGGGGCGCGGGGGGGCCTCCCGCCCTGCGCGCAGGCCTCGCGGGGGCCGGGACGCGCGCCCAGCCGCGCCCCGCCCCGGCAGGCACCAGTTGCGCTTGGGCGACCGGCGGTGCCGTTCCCGCTGGCCTGCCACGCCTGGGCCTGTCCCTGTCCCATGCAGCGGAGAACCAGTCTGGGGGCGGGGTGGGGTACGGGCGGCCAGGGAGGAGCACGGAGCCCCCGCTTCCTCCTCGTGCGGACGCAGGACCCCACTGCCTGCCTCATCCTGTCGCCGTGCAGGCTTCCTGTCGCTTGCGCAGACCTCACACGCGCGCAGACCACACCGCACGGGCCCGGGGCCGGGGCTGGGGCCGAGGCCGGGGAGGCGAGCGTGCACGCCCGCCTGTTCGAATCAGACCCTCCTCTCTCCTGAGAACCTGCCCAGGGGGCTGCGCAGCCCCCACCAGAACTCTGGCCCCACGAAGCGCCTCCGCGGGGCCGCAGTCCAGGCCGACCTTTTCCAGTTAATTGTTGTCAGTGCAGGTTGTGTCTTTCCGTCCCTTGAATTTTGAATCGCCTTTGGCTACACTCCCAGGTCATGTGAAAGCCGCTTCTGCCAGGCCCCCGTCGGGTCGGGCCGGGGCGTCGGGGCCCCGTGCCCAGAGCTCTTGTGTGTTGTTTCACCGTCCGAAGCCGCAGCAGGGCCTGCCGCCTGCCCCCCTCCTGGTCTTCCACACGCCGCGCATCCAAGAATCGCCCACACCCCGTCTTGTTGCTGTTGTTCTTCCTCCTTTTTTATTTTTTACAGAAGGCATCTTTGTAAATATTGGTTGAATTATATATGACTTTCAATGTTGTTGAACTAAATGTCAGCCGAGGTGACTGTAACGAGCCGGCTTTCCCCGTGTGACGTCAGGTGTTTGGTCCGTGGCGTGTGTGCGCTTCTGTAACACCTTTTGCAGAACCCGTCAATACAAGTGTGTCTCTTCCGCAGCCGCCTCGTCTCTGGGCAGGTCGGAGCTCTTGGCTGGGCGTGGGCCAAGTGGTCCCGGGTGCGTCCCGTGCCCTCAGTCCGTCCGTGACATGCGAGCCCTGGCGGGGATGCGGGCCAGATGGGCCGATGGGGCCTGTGGAAGCAGCTGCCTCTCGGTGCGGGAGGCCGCCTGGCCTTGCCGGGAACGAGCCGCCACTTCCGAAGGTGCTCTTGGGACGGAGAGGGGTCTCTGGGAGCCGGAGAGCCAGGGAGCCAGGTCCTGACTCCCAGCCCCCCTTTTCTGCACCGGACTGTTCCAAGGAAGGCCGGGGGGTGGGTGTGTGTGGAAGGAAGAGTCACTGTTCCGCAGTCCTGGCCCCGAGGCTGCCTCGGGGCCTCCCTGCCGGGGCGGGGGGGGGGGTGCTCCTCCTGCATTTGGCTTTGCTTCGGGACTTTTCCAGGTCTGGCAGTCACTTGGGTTTCCATTGCCCGGCTTTTCTGCGCCCGTCCCAGGTCCCGAAGCGAGCCGGAGATGGCTGGTGACTCTGCTTGCCTCATGCAGGAGACGCGTGGGCGCCGACGCCATTGGGCCTACGAGGAGGGGGCGCTTCCGCTGCTGGTTTTCTGCCCCGGCAGTCTCTTCCCCTTCGCGTTCTCGCTCCGCCTCGCCCTTCTAGCGCTGCGTGGCGCTGAGCTCCAGTGGTCGGAGGGAGGAGAAGTTGGCCTCTCGCACTGCGGCTCCGGCTCCGTGTCCAGGGCCACAGAGGCTCTGCAGGGTCCGGTTCCTTGCCCTGAAAAGAGGCAGCATCTACTCCCTCGTTCGTCCCAAATTGTGGCTCTCTGGTTTGGGTGGGAAATGAAGGGGCCACCAGAGGCCTTGCTCCACCCCGACTGAGTGGAGCTGCAGCCCCACCGTTTCTCGCCACTGTGTTGGGAAGGGGCTTCTGGCGGGCCGTTTTTTCTTGGCTGGCAGCTCTTGGCTCCCCGGCTGGCTTTTACTCGGGTCATGGACACGAAGCAAGCAGCATCCTGCACTTTGCTTACGACAGAGGTGGCCGGTTCAGCCTCCAGTGAGGGAAACGCTGGGCAACAATTTAACGGGATGTCCTGCTTGCAGCTCTTCCCGGAAGAGGACTGTCCGCAGTGTTGCGTGTCTCGGGTGGCCAGGCCACCAGCTCCACCCCGCTCCCCCAGTCCATAAGCCCTTCACTGAACTGTGGGGTAGAAGAACAAGGTACCTCCCGGTAGCACAGCCTTGCCGAGCGCTTCCTCCTACGGGATTCCCGTTGTTAGGCGGGAACGCAGTGCTTGATTTCCCAGGGGACACCCGTTGCTCAGCACAGTCGGCTGTTCAGCGCCGTCAGCCGTTTGGGGAACTGCGGCTGGCAGCTCTCTCTGGCTTCACAACCGTGACGAACCCGCATCAGCCAGGTGAGCTTGCATCTGCCTGGTCCGAGCATTCATTTATTTTAAGGCGTTTATGTGCCACTTGCCATCTCAAAGATGTATTTTAAACAGTTGATAGAACCAGGTTGACTTGATGATTATGGAGACAAAAATCCGTCCCTTAAAATATTCAGCACATTTATCCAAACAAGTGCCAGAGTTGATAAGCGGCCTGTCCGTGCAGCGCACCCCTTTCCGAAAGACCTGGGTGGGGGCAGAGGCCCCCTCGCAGGCCCCCGAAACGCATCACCGCCAATGCCTCCCGAATGCCCCACGGGTGCACCGGGAAGGCTTGCTCCTGTGTCGCTGCAGCCGCAGGCTCCTTCCACGGGGCTCCGTGGTCCCACGCGCAGGTCTGTGTCCGGGAAGGGGGCCGCGGCGGCGGCTGGGGCCACGCCGTCGAGGCCTTCGCATGCCAACCGCAGGGCCCCGAGCGCGGCCCCAGAGCGCCTAGGCAGCCAGCGGCGTTGCTTCAGCACTGGCACCACAGGTGCACAACGCAGGACTCCGCTCGGCTCCCGGGCTGTGGCGTTCTGCAGCACTTATTTTTATTTATTTATTAAAACATTTCTATGCCGCCCCATTCGCTGAAGCCTCGGGGTGGCTCACAACATGAAGTAAAATACAAAAATAACAATATAAAAATAACAATATAAAATAACAATATAAAACAATAAAAACAACACTTTTCCCACAGACCTTGCAACCCACAGACAGGAATATATCTCTGCTCCCCTGGCTACAGTTTTCCACCGGGGGGGGTCATTGCAGCCTCAGCATAAAGGGCATCCAGACTCGCTGGTGCCTGGATGATGCCTGGGGCTGGGCATCTTCCAAGGAGGTGGACAACCCGTGCTGACAGCAGCATCTCCAGGGGTTTTGGACGACAGCGACCATCAGCCTCAGGCAGTGTGGTCCACGACGGGGGGTGATGGGAGTCTCAGTCCCGAATGGCCAGATGGTGCCAGCTTGGGCAGCGAATCCACGATGCTCCATGAGGCCCGGATGGTTTCCCTGCCTCCTGTCACGTTGCGCCTTCTCCGAGCGAGCTGGGGGCCTGTTCGGACCTGGCGGCATGGGGCACACGCTCGTGGAGGCTCTGGCTCCAGCGCCACGAGTTGCAGTGGCCGCGTAATGTCTCCAAGATCGCAGGCAGTGCGCCTGCCCGCCGGCTGTTGACAGCGGGGCCGGGAGGGTGCTGTGGCACCCGTTCGTGGGCATCCCGCAGCCCGTTTCCAGTGTGTGCCGCTTTGCAATTAGCGCTGTCCAAGTTCACTTTTGCTGTTCTCCCGTTAATCGTAGGAATAAAATTTAAGGGCACACAAACAGCTGCCAGTGTTGCGGATTTCCCAAAGCAAACTCTGCAAGCCATTCCTTCCGAAGAGAGCGAGGCGCCCGTCCAGTGAGGCACCGTCCAGAAATCGCCAGCAGCTCCAGCAGGGCCGTTCTTGCGTTCCCGTCACAGACCCCTCAAAGTGCTGTTTGCCGGCATTGTACAGTCGGGGTGGGGAGCGCCCCGCAGCCACAGCCTCCCTGGCGCTCCGCACCTCCCTCCTGGGTTGGTCCAAGCTCCGAGCCACGCGCCTCCGTTGGCACCAGAGGGTCCAGAGTAGGGCGCCTGGGAGCAAAATGCAGGAAGCCCACTTTCAGGGGCTTTCCTGGAAGAGGTTCTTGAGGGGGAACGCCATGTCCATACCAGTGAAGCCGTGGGCCTCATCCACCAGGGAGCGGGCATGCGGCGCACTGCCTGGCTGGGCTGGTCGTCTGTTGGACCCTGCAAGGAGGGCAAGGGGCCAGTCTCCGAGCGGCGCAGAGTCTCGCGCCCCCCTCGAGCCGGCTGGGGCAATCTGAGCCCAGCGGAGGACGCCACTGGTGCAGAGCCTCTTGCCAGCGTCTCCCGCGGGAAGACTGGCCCTTTCGGCACGGCAAGAGGCCTCGCTCTCGTCGCCTGCTCCCGGCCGCCTTTCCACTCCGCGCTGGCGGGATGTGCGAGGCTGGCCAGTTTGGTTGGGTTCCCACTTTGACCACTGCCAGGTCAGGGCTGGCATCCAAATCTGGCAGCCAAGGCCTCTTCCTCCCCGGTCCTCTTCAGCCACCAGCTCCTGCCCTCGCGCGGAGGCCAAGGGACCAGGAGGAGGGCCCGAAGGAGCTGCAGGGGGGCTGCGGGGCGTGGATGGCAGCGAGGAGGAAAGAAAACACCCGCCTGCTTCAGCTTGAGGGGTTTCCTAACGTGGGAGCCACATTTCCACCTTCCGGAACCAGGAAAAACTGCACAAAAGCCAGGAGAGCACAACCCAGTCAGCCGTGGTGGGGAGGGGGCAAGGGGAAGTCCAGAAGCAGGAAGGGGTGCAGTGGCCCCCTCCTGCTTGCCTACCTTGGCTAACCTCTGACACCGGAGGTAGCAGGGACCCACGAGGACTAGCAGCTTTGAAGGATTGTGGCGACCTTGTGAATAGCCCTTGACACTTGTCATACGTGGGACACTTCAGGAGAAGGCGGCAGGCGTGCTGGGGAAGTCCAAGCAGACGGCAGGACGGGAGGCCAAACGTGAGATGGACGGACTCCGTCTAGGCGGCCACGGCCTTGAATTGGGAGCAGCTTAGCCAGGGGTGCCACGGGCGGGGGGGGCGCATTCTGGGGCCCTTCCGCTGGTCGGGGTGCCGCAAGTCCTTGGACATGGCTTGGCAGCACATCGGTTCCCGTCAACCCGAGCGTGGCTGGACTGCGCGTGGACGTGCCACAGAACGTCGGGACAAGCTGAGCACGTGCAGAGCGCCCCCACGGGGCGGGGCGGGGCGCCCCCCCCCGGGCTCCGCGCCCTGCGCCCGCCCCGCCCCGCCCCGCCCGCAGCCCCTTCGCAAGGGCCGGCAAGGCCAGCCCCGGCGGCCGATCGCGCCCGGCGCCGCACAAGGCCGGGCATCCCGCGCCCCGGCGCCCCTGGCTGGCGGGTG
>NW_025335289.1:953023-962485 GCF_004798865.1 Varanus komodoensis
GGGGGAGGGGGCGGTCGTGCGGGCGCTCTGTTCAAGCTCAGAGGCGCTGCGCCCCGCGCGCCCGCACGGCCCGGCCGGGGCCGGGGCCGGGGCCGGGGCCGTGGCCGGGGCCGGGGCCGGGGCTGGGGGCGGGGGCGGGAGAGTCGGAGCGCTGCCGCGGGCGTGTCTCGGGACTCCGCGCGCCTTCCCTCCCGGGGCCTCCTGACTCCTCCGTAAGGCCCGTGGGTCCAGGGGGGCTTCCTCCCGGGTCGTCGTGGGAGGATCGCGCCCAAAGGCATCTTTTCCGCGCCAGCGCTGCGCTGCGCTGCTCGCGCCCGGGAAGGGCCTGGGGTCTTCGCGTCACAAGCAAAGGCGCATCTGCAGGCAGAGTCGCGTTGCTGCGCCTGCGTTTGGGGGCTCGTGTCCGATGCTGTGGCAGCCCGAGTGCTCTTCCGAAACCCGCAAGGGCAGGGCGGCCCCGTGACCCTCTTTCGCAAGGGAGGGACATGTGGGCTGCCCCACTGATGTTTCTTTCAAAAGGAAGAGAGAAAATGCTGAGGCTTGGGTCTGTGGAACTCACTGCCACTGTTTTCAGTGACGTTCTCAACTGGATCACACCACTAGGAAACGCTGCGTTTAGCCAGTGCTGCTGGAAACAACCTGGTGCTGCAAGAAACTGCGCAGCAGCAGGGAGGGACGGGGGGCTGGCAATCAAATTGTGTGGGTGAGGTGGGACGAACTGGAGGGCGGTGTGGAAGCAGGTGAGGAAAGGTGGTGTCACCGCAGCCTTTCTCCAACCTGGCGCCCTCTAGCTCGGTTGGAGCAGGGGCTGGTGGGAGCTCAGGCCAGCGCATGGCCAGGGCCCCAAGGTGGGAGAAGCTGTGGCAGCCGCATCTCTCCTCCGGGTGCTGGAGGAATGCTCTCTTTGCAAACGGAAACGAGGCACGGGTTTCTCTGCACTGCTGGGACACAAGTCTGGCTCAGAACTTTTTTCACACTTGTCGCATGCTCTGACACACTTCTCGGTTCCCGCAGGCGGATTGCAGTAACCGAAAATACCGTGCAAATCCATTGACAAAGGCATATTTGTGGGGAGAATAAAAGTATTCGTTTCTTGCATCTCTGTGCTGCCCTACAATGGAAACTCTCTGGGACAACATTTAAAACACAACAGACTTTACCATATTGCGTTACAATTGCTGGAACAAAGCCAGACTAAAAGCTGGCCGCAGTGCAGAGAATGCAAAGCTCACGAATACAAGTTTTAGAGACAGGGGGACTAAAACTCCGGGGGAAATTAAACAAGGAAGCTGGAGAGACTGCAGTGAAGCGGCTGAACAAGCCGCTCTGAGGAGGGTATTTCACCAGAGGGGATCCCAACACCGAAACGGCACTGGGCTAGGCGATCGCGGGGGCTCCTGCGGCCCCTCAGTCCCGGAGTCCAGTCCTCTGCCAGGACATGGGAACGCTGCCCTTTGTCCTAGCCTCCCAAATTTCCTTTCCTGATTTGGAGTCTGACGTGGCCAGTGGAAGATGAAAAGCGGGGAAGCCCGAGAGGACCCAGGCCGGAGAGTCCCCTCCTGGGGGGGCCCTGCCCTCGCTTCGCTTCGCAGCTCCTTTGCGGGACCCCCGCCCGCATTTCAGTGGCCCTTGGCACCCCTCTGGACTTGCGTGCTGGGATGGGTGGTTATTTTTGCACTGTCCGTAAGGTGATGTCGCTAGTCCTCTTTAAAAAAGGCAGCGACTGCGTTTTAAGTCCACAGTTGGGCAACTCCTTTATCAGGTTGCAAATTCCACAAAAAAGCCTGATTTTGGATCCCTCGGAACGCTTCCTCAGGCTCAGACGCCCCAGGAACAGCACTGCCCAGCTGCAGAGTTCCGGTTTGTTTTTCTGCTCATGGACCAGTATTCACAAATACATTTTTAATATGCATTTCGGTAAATGCTGCCACAAGAGGAGGCTATCTCAATTTTACTTTATTTTTTTAAGTGGTGAAAGCCTCCAGAGCCGATAATCAGCGGAAACAGCTCACTGGGGATGACTCTGCTCTGGCCTTTTTGGCTAAGCTCTCCCTTTCCCACATGCTGAACCCCCCCCCCCCCCCCCCAACCTTCCATTTCATACCAAACTAATTGGGGGGAAATGTCTGCCCCTCGGTTTGGAATGATCCAGGTGAGGTGCGAATTCTTTGCCACACCTTTGCTTCTTTTGAGATGATTCAGGTGAGAGAGGAGTGGTCTGGCTTCGCCTCCTGTGAACGTCTCCTAAATCCTCGTGATTTCTCAGTTTGCAGATAAACTTTGTCAATTATGCAGATGCTTAACAGTTTGGCATATGCCGCTTTCGGACCGCATTGTGCCCCTGGGGCCTGGCTCCCTCAGCTTTTAACACCCAGCCGTGCCTCTGGCGTGACGCCACTCCTTGCCCCCCCATGCAGGACTTGGGGTAACGCGGGCCATCTCCGGGGGCTAATCCCTCCCGGGTTTTCAAGCTTCTGCCCTCCCCTTCTGCCGGCAGGACCCGGAGTGGGACGCGCCGCCTGTGCCGCCGGCTCCCTTGCCGTCCGGCTTGCGCCCCCGGCAGAGCCGTGCGGAGGCCGCCGAGATCTCCCTCTGGACTGTGGTGGCGGCGATGCAGGCGGTGGAGCGCAAGGTGGACGTCCACGCGGGGCGGCTGCTGGCTCTGGAGCAGCGGGCAGGGGTGGCGGAGCGGAAGCTGTCCGGCACGGAGACGGCCCTGGCCGAGTTCAGCCACCACCTCGATGCGCTGGGCACCCTCGTCCAGGAGTACGGGCAGCTCCGGAGGCGGCTGGAGAACATGGAGAACCTGCTGAAGAACCAGAACTTCTGGATCCTCCGGCTGCCCCCCGGCGCCAGCGGAGAAAGTCCCAAGGTCAGTGGCAGCGGGATGAAGATGGGGCGGCCCGGGGCATTCAGCAGCCCGGCTCGCTGCTCTGTGTGGGCCGGGGCCGGGCTGCAGAACCTCTTCCAGCCCAAGGGCCGAATTCTACGCTGGAGTCGCTCTCTGGGGCTACACAGCAGGGGGGGCGGTAAAGGAGAAAGGGGCGGCCCCTAGCTGATCCACGGGGGGGGGAGGGGACAGCCCTTTGGGCCCCGTGGCTGCTCTTCCATCCCGACTGCCCATGGGGTGCCCCAGCCAGTGGAGTCCTTTTGCTCCTGGGTGATCACCGTTAGCTTAGACTTCTGAGCATGTGCAAAGCACCCCTGGCGTGACGAGCCTTTCACATCCGCCTCAGATTCATTGCGCAACGAATGCTGATGCGACTCCAAGGAGCCACAGCAGCTGTGGGGAGGCTGGGCCCCCCACAGGTTGCTGGACTGTGGCGCCCTGTGGTCACGAACTCGGGCCAAGGAGCGTGGGCCATCCAGGGCCTGGTCATCTCCCCCCCAGCGCACCCACAATCGCGCCCGTCTCTCCCCCACCCCCCAGCGCGCCAGGATGACGGGCACGTGCGGGGATGATGGGCGTGATCGCGGTCATGCTGGGGGCGGGGAGATGGCCGCGATCTTTGCTGTTCTTTGTCACTTTGCTTTACATTTCCCTGATTAAAAAAAATAGTTACGGAACGAATTAACCTCATTTACACTGAACCTTATGGGGAAATTTAACTTGGCTCACGAC
The DNA here is from genome assembly GCF_004798865.1 of Varanus komodoensis. Taxonomy (NCBI): domain Eukaryota; kingdom Metazoa; phylum Chordata; class Lepidosauria; order Squamata; family Varanidae; genus Varanus; species Varanus komodoensis. The sequence continues at coordinate 956,646 of NW_025335289.1, forward strand.
CAATTTGGGTCAGGACCAGATTGGAATGCATTACCGTATTTTTCCGTGTATGGGACAATACTTTTTCTTTAAAATATTTACTTCAAAATGGAGGGGCACCTTATACACGGGGGGCAGAGAGGAGAACTGAGGGCGCGCTAGGGGAGAGACTGGTGCGATCGTGGGCGCGCGTGCAGGGGGCCGGTGAGGCAGCGTGCGTGTGCGGCAGCCGCTCGCTCACTTGGAGATGGGGAAGAAAAGTGGGGGGCGTCCTATACATGGGGGCATCTTATAGACAGAAAAATACGGCAAGCTCGTGAGCCGAGGTACCACGGTACTCACATTTCATGCATGCCTAATTGTACCCATTTTAGAGAGGGGGAACTAGTGGCCCACGGAGAACAGCTCGGTTGAGGTTGTCGCGATGGGGCTGATGTTGAACTGAGGTGGCGCTGCTGAGCTGTGGCTGCCGGCCCGTGCCCAGCGGCAACGCTGGGTGCCAGAGACAAGGCTGCCCCCCCGAGCTGAGATCCTCGTGCCAACCCCGATCTGGCGCTCTCGGACGGATCACGACCGTGCCCGTCGGCAGCCGGCTGGCCCCTTCCCCCAGAGGCCGGCCGGCCGTGCCCCGTCCACCCGCCGAGCCGCCCGTCCCGCTTGCCGTTCCAGGTGCCGGTGAGCTTCGACGAGGTCTCCGTCTGCTTCTCCGAGCAGGAGTGGGAGAACCCGGGCGAGTGGCAGAGGGAGCTCTGCAGGAGCATCACGAGGGGCCGCTGCGAGTCGCTCGTCTCGCTGGGTAAAGCACGCCCGGGGCGGCGCAGGCCCGATCCTGCGGTGCAGAGGCAGAAAAAGGCTCGCGGCACGCGCAGGATCGGGCCTCTCGGTTTTCCTGCATTTGGTGGGCTGAAGCCGGGGGTCCGGTGGGGAAAGAAAGGGGCTCCAGCGCACGGGACTGGGGAGAGGGGAGGGGAGACGTGAAGGGCGCGAGGCGAGGCGGGGTGGGCAGGTGGACTGCGCCTGAGGAGCTGCGCGGAGGCCTCCCCGGATCGTCCCTGCCGCCTCTCTTGCTGCTGGACTCCCAGGAGGGCAGCTGGCCAGGACCTCGCTGGGGAAACCAGGCCTGGGGGCCCCAAAGCGTTGCCCACCTCCCTTTTTCCCTCCCTGCAGATTATGCCATTGCCCGGCCGGACCTTCTGTCCCAGATGGAGCGCGGGGAGCAGCCCGGCGCCGCGGATCGGGTTCGTCCCGAGGAGGAAGGCGCCCCCAGGCAGATCGGCACAGGTGAGCGGCGGCCCGGCCGAGAGGCACTTCTCCCCTCCCGCTCGCTGGCCCCGCACTGCAAGCACGGCAGGCGCCGGCCCCGGGTGCACTCGCGTGGCACGCAGCCGGGGGCTCCGCGGGAGCCACCCTGCGACCACTGGGCGCAGCTCCTCCGGCGAACGGTCAGGCAGTTGCTGGGCCTGTTTTGGTCTTAGGACTCAATTCAAGGTCAAGGGAGTCTGGGGGGGTACATTTCAGGAGTGGGTGGGGCTAAAGGGGAAGTGGGCGTGGCCAGTGGCAAGGGGGCGTGGCAGAAATACCAGAAATGCCAGCATGGCATAACTTAATGCCTTTACGGACAGGACCCGGTTTAAGGGCTGGCTGTTCAGCCTCTGAGGCTGGGGAAGAACTCACAACAGTAGAGAAAGGATCCCCTGATTGGTGGTCAGGGAAAGGAGGTGACTGGGCTGGGGAAGGGGCTGTGGGGGCTGGGCTGCTGGGGTGCCCACCCCGGCCTCACCCGCCTTCCAGGCTCGTCGTTCTGAGGCGACGTCTCCGTCCCGGAGCCCCAGTCCGTGCTTCTGGATGCGCAGTGAAGCAGCCCCAGTGCATTTTTCTTCTTAATTCCCAGAATTCCCGCCAGCCGTGGGTGACGCCATCGCTTTTGTCCAGGGGGAGATTGCCCCTGCGGTGGGCGGATGGGATTCGGAGGACGGGGTCCCAGGGGCGGACAGCAGCCCAGGTGAGCTCAGCACCGAGGAGGGGCCCCTCCCGGCCATCCGGGCAGCTTCGCCGGCAGCCGTGGCGCTTCCCCGCAGGCCAAGTGGGGGCAGCTGGCTGGCACGGCAGGGCAGCGGGTGGACACGGCCACTGCTTGCGGCGAGTGGGAAGGGGAATCCAATCCGGGGCAAAATTCTTCCCTCTGGAGCTGATCCGGCAGCAGCGGGAGCAGTCTACCTGAATGCCGAGGGCTTTGGTCTTGGGACTTCTCAGCATTCCCCGACCAAAGCCGTCCCCGCCTAGCTGTGGCTGCTCCACAGAGGTGGGGATCCACCGGCACCCGCCTGATGGCACGTCTTTTGGAATTTGGGCGATTCAGGGGCTGGGGAAGGAGGGCAGGCACCCGTAGGGGTTCCTCAGGTGGGGAGATGGTCGAGCGCGGGAACAAGAGCGGGATGCACGGGGGGTGGGGAGGATCCGGCTTGGCGGGGGGTCTGCGTGTTCCCAGGGGGAGGGTGGCCTGCAGACATTTAAATTCGGCTTGTCAGGTCATGTGGTGCTTGCAGGTTCAACCTGAGTTGCCCCGGCAGAGCTGCCCTTTGGGAAGTCCTTCCGTTATCAGACACATTTCCTGGCCTGGCTCCTTCGCCCGCCCTGCTTCTCTCTTCCTCCCCACGAACTCGAACTCGCATTTTCTAGCTGCTTATCTGACCAGATGCTCTGGAGGTCCTGAAAGCAGCGCCTCTTTCCTTCGCAAGACAGTTGTGATTGTACGAAGGGACTTCAAAAAGTTTCCGCACTTTTATATTTTATAAATATATTTTATATATTTTTTGCTGATAGTATTAAAAGGTTGGTATGACGCTAGGAAAATGCATCACAAAGGCAGGTGACTATGCAGAAAAGTGATTTTTGAAATTCACAATACAGTTTAAAAAAGTGCAGAAACTTTTTGAAGAACCCTCGTAATTCGCAGATTCATGCTTTTACTTTGTTTTGTTTTGTTTTTTGCATTTCCCCAAGTCCCCCCCAAATGCAACGTCACCAAAATAGAGGGGTTATTTATTCATTCAATTGATTATATTTATATTCCACCTTTTGCCAAACAATGGCACTCACTATGGAAGGACAATAATTTGCTGTTCTTCGACTTGCTGCGGTTGATTCAGGACCTTTGGCGCAATCTGCAACGTTAAGAGGAATGAGGCCAGTTCCCCCGCTCAGGCTGGGAGGATGCGCTGGGCGCCTGTGTCCCGGCGCTCAGCTGGTCCCCTTCCCTCGGCAGGTGCGGGCCTCTTCGCCCAGGCGTCCCCCGGAGACGAGGCGGAGGCGGGAGCCGCGGAGGCATGTGGCGCGCGGCCCGAGACGCAGCCCCAGGCCACGCTCCCCTTCCCTGCGGAGGGCTTGGCGTGTGCCGCGGGGCAGCCGGGCGGCGAGGAGGCGGGCGAGTGCGGGCCGGACTTTGGCGACTTCACCACCATCATCGTCCAGGAGGGGGCGCTCCCGGGCGTGGCGCCCTACCTGTGCCCGGACTGCGGGAAGAGCTTCCTGTACGAGGAGCAGTGCCTGCTGCACCAGCGCACCCACCCCCGGGCCGCCCCCGAGCCCGGGGCCGGCCCCCCGCCTCGCCTCCGGCCGGGGGGCGGGGGCTACGCCTGCCCCGAGTGCGCCCGCTGCTTCCCGCACCCGGCCAGCCTGAGCAGGCACCGCCAGTGGCACGCGAGCGAGCGCCCGCACACCTGCGCCGAGTGCCGCAAGAGCTTCCGGCTGAAGATCAACCTGCGCCTGCACGAGCGCACGCACGCGGCCACCGGTGGCCGGGCCGGCTCCTACATCTGCGGCCAGTGCGGGCGCGGGTTCAGCCACCACTCCAACTTCCTGCGCCACCAGATGATCCACACGGGCGAGCGGCCGTACGCCTGCGGCGAGTGCGGGAAGACGTTCATCCGCAAGGAGCACCTGGCCACCCACGGCCGCCTGCACACGGGCGAGCGGCCCTACAAGTGCCCCCACTGCCAGAAGAGCTTCACCCGCAAGCAGCACCTCGTGGGCCACCAGCGGCTCCACGAGGGCCCGCTGCCCTGGCCGGGGGGCCGCCTGCCGCAGAAGCCCCCGCGCGGCCAGCCGGACCCGGCCGGCCGGCCGGCCGAGGCGTTCCCTCCGTAAGCAGGGTCTGGGGTCCTGGCGGGCCACATCCTGCTTGGAGTGGTGCTTGAGGGCCGCCGTTCCACAGTGGGCCGAAGGCAAAAACTGCGCAAAGGCTGGGAAGCCACCGGGGAGGGTCGGTGTTTCGGGAAGGGGGTGGGGCCGGGGAGGGGAAGGGGCCCTCTTCAGAGCCCCGGAGAGCCGGGCTTGGCTCCTGGACCACAGCTCCCTACACTCGCATTAAATGTGGCTGGAGCTCTCTGGCTGGGACAGAGACCCCCGACTGGATGCCGGCTGAGGCCCGGCTGGGTGGCCCCCAGTTGGAATGGGGGTGGGTGCAGCGGGCCCCAGGAAGGGCGTCCTTTGGCTAAGCACAGAGCCAGATTTCCATCCTTCCTCACAAAGGGGTGCGAGCCCCGGGGCTTCCCAGGTGCCTACTTTTTAATTTTCTGACATAAAAGTGGATTCTGCCATTCGGAGCCCAGGAGACTGTATTTATTTCTTCAGCTAATTCTTGGTGGTAAAGCATCGTTTTTGAACCCGTTCGGCTGTTTTCGCTGGGTCTTCCTTGAAGAAAGGTGCCAACGGAGCTTTCAGGCAAGGCACCTGGATGGATTCTCTCTGATGTGAGGAGTGTTCAAGAAGATGGGCCCAGTGCTGGGGAGTGAACTGGTGGGGAACGGGGGGGCTACCGAGGGTGTCTGGACCGTCCAATAAAATTCCAGGACCAGAGCAGGATGAGGGTTTGAAAAGGTGTCATCTACAAACAGCCTCGGCCAGAGAGGTGACATGGTTGTCCCTTGGGCACGGTCCGTTCCCCCCTCCCCGTTTATTGGGGAACAGTATCCGGCTAGCAGCCCCCTTCATGGCCAGCTGTGCGAGTGCAAAGTGGGAGGAAATTGGATTTGTTGGGAGGGGGGTTGAGCCCCCCTCAAGAAACCGGCCAGCGCCAAGAAACAATGGAAAGAAAGCCCAGCAGAGATGACCGGCTCTGGAAAGCGGCCGAGGAGGCACAATTTACCCTTGTGGCAAACCAGGGTGAAGCGGCAGGAGGCAGGCCTGGCAAAGCAGGTGGCAGGGGCTGGATGGGGCAGGCAGGGGGGCTGGGGGCCCACCTGCAGCCCGAGAGCCAAACTCCGCCTCGGAGGAGGTGGCAGGGGTGGCAAAGGCCAGGGGTGGGCACATGCCGCGCGTGGCCCCTGCCGTCGCCTAGCCCGGTGGCCGTCCTGGGGGAGGCTTTCCAACCTGGAATGGGGAGCAGGCAGTGCAAGGGCCAGGAAAACCTGGGGGGGGGGGGGGAGCGCAGCGGGGACCCAGGCCTGGCCGACCTTCGTCTTCGGCTGGATGCAACCGGAGCCTGGCCGGGGGCTTCGAGGGCCTGGGGACGGGCCGCTTGGAGAAGCGCTGCGGGAAGCGGGGGGCCCGGGCCGAAGACAGCTCCCTCGCGACCCTTCCCGCCCCTGCGATTGTCCGGCTGCCCGTGCGAGGAGGAGGAGGAGACGCAGCAAGGCGGGCACCCGGCGGGGGGGGGGGCGCAGAGAGGGTCCCTCGCCACGGTCGGAAGGAGCCCACACTGCTCCGGAAAGGGGAGGTCTGCGTGCGCCGGGGCCGCAGAGATGACCCGGATGAGCTGGGCTGCAGCTCCCATCATCCACAGCCCACCCCCAGCGCATCAGGAGGGCTCCAGCCCTGCCGGGAAGAGGCCGGGGCCCCCGCTCCGGATGCGCAGAACGAAG
>NW_025335289.1:962585-976371 GCF_004798865.1 Varanus komodoensis
CAGGTAGGAGGCCTCTCACGGCTGGGCCTGAACTTGGGACGTGGGATTTCCCAGCCGTGGACCCAGTGGTGTCGGTGCTGTGGCAGCAGCGGGTTGTGAGGAGGCCGGCTGTGCCAGGGGTTGATCCTTGGTGCTGTAAGAGACATACATGCATGTTATGAGGCATACATGTCTCATTAAAAGACGCAGGGTGTCAGTGAAACTGTGTGTTGTGTGACTGCTACGATTCATCAGTGTCATTTGTGGTAACATGGTGCAGGTAGTTTCCTTGGGCCCTTTAGGGGCCTGCAGGCCTCACTTGCATTTAAAGGGGACAGAACTTTAATGCTAACTGGCTGCTGTTTGTGGAGATGGGATGCGGTTTGTCTAAATCTCCCTCATCGCTGCAGCTTTCAGATTAGTGAGAAGCGATGCTAAGGAGCGGCAAGGTTTTAAAACCTAGTTAAAGCTTGTAAAAAATGTTGCACCATGTCAATTTCTTTGCTGAGCTTCCGTCGCCTTTCTGTAAAATAGTCAAGGCAACTTACAAAGAATTCCAATATAGAAACAGAGTTTTAAAAACCAACAGAAAATCAATTCTAGAAAGAAATCAATAAGAGCCAGCAGTGAAGTCAACAATGTCAGGGAATATTTTGCTGGCTCAGTTCTGTTCCAGATCTTTCTTTACAGGGATGTGGAACTGGGCAAGGCCGCCCGGCCATCTGCCTCTGGACAGTTCGTTTCGGAATGAGGGCAAAATGAAGCGTCCCGTCTTGGAGGATGGGTTCCTCATAGCTCAGTGCTGCGCACGGACGCTGGGAGAAAGCATTTGCCTTCCCGTGCTGCCCGTGAGGCCGGCAGTGCTGGATTTCTACCAGAGTGCGAGACCAGCTAGAACATTGGCCTGATTCATCAAGGAAACACTTTCTCTGCGCACAGTTCTCGTCTCCTCCCTCCGCCTCTCCCTCCCCGGGAACACGGGCACGTTGGCCGTGCATCCACATTCACATGCGTGTGCGTCTGCGTGTAGCGATTGCTGACCTGTTAACCCATGACCCGAACCCCTTCCCACTAGAAGCTGGGCTGCCCTGAGCATTCCCAGAGAACGTGCGTGCGCAGCTACGGTACCGGGAGCCACGCAGCCGGGGAGGTGAAAAGCTTTTGCTCCGGCAATTCAGTGCAGGTGGATCCTTGGAGGTGCCCTCTTTCTTTGGAATTGGCTCTTGAACAGCTGTAAGCAGGTGTTTATTTGCATATATTACTGGAATTATCTCGCAGTCTCCCAGCCAACTCTGTTGCGGTCGCACCCATATTCCAGAAGGAATGTGGAGAGATGGGAGTTCATGGCTGAGGTGAAATTTGGCTCTGAAATACTCAGTTCGTGCTCTTAACAGTTGCCACCCCCCACAGTCATATCCAGCTGTTGTTCCAAGCATCTGGAAGTCAGCAGACCCTGTTCCTTCCTGGAATATGGCATAGGTTACGGGTTTTTCTGTCCAGCTGGGCTGAGAGAGGCAGCATTTGGACAATACTAGCCAGGTTTAACAAGATGAGAAATGAATGAGTTTTGGTTTGCAGCATCTTTGGGGCTTCCTTAGGAATGCAGTCAATCAATCCAGAAAACTTGGATTAACTGTATATTGCGTGTTTGGACTAGGAAACACTAGTTATTAGCTTTGGAGCAAACCAGGATTTAGGCCAGCTTGAAACCATGATTTGCTATCCTGGCTTGTTTTGAAGCTGGTGATCATAGTTGCACTGTTCACACAGAAAACCATGTTCAGTTAGAGGCTTCCTGCTTAATTGTGACTCAGGCAAACAGAGAAGCGATGTGAAGGCGTGCATGGGAGAGAGGGTTCTTTGCATCTCGGCTCCTTGACCTGAGAAAGGCCCATCCAGATCACTGCACAGCTGGCTGGACTTCCCCTTTCCAAGGCCATGTCTTTAACTTGCCATGATTCAGTGCAGAAGTAGCTGTTGCTTCCCCTTGGGGAAAGCAGGTTGCAAAGCGAAAAACCCCAGCAGTGGCATACCTCCACTTAGCTACATGAGCAGCAGAAAAAGGAACAGGAATGGCTACTTCAGAAATGTCATCTTGAACAGCACTGAGACCAACAACAGTAGCATAACTTGTATGGCCCTTGCGGGTTCCAGGTGTTAAACCAAGTTGCAAAACCAGCTCCAGACCCTGTGGACATGAACTGTTTGGCACGCCACGAGGGGGCAGCGAGTTCGCATGCTCATTGTCTGTCTTTCCCAGCAGGCACCCGAACGGGATACAGAATCTGACCGAGGGCTTCCTTCCCGGCTCCCCACTGACCCCGACCAAACCTTTGAAAGAGAGATGGAGGCAGCCGAAATTTCCCTCACCTTAGTCGCGTCGTTTCAAGCTATGGAGAAGAAGGTGGACTCTCACACCACGCGGCTACTGGATTTAGAGGGGAGGACGGGGACCGCCGAGAAGAAGATCATAGACTGTGAAAAAACCACTGTGGAAATCGGGAACCAGCTGGAGAGCAAGTGGGCCGCCCTGGGCACCCTGGTCCAGGAGTACGGGCTGCTGCAGCGGCGGCTGGAGAACATGGAGAACCTGCTGAAGAACCGCAACTTCTGGATCCTCCGGCTGCCCCCGGGCTCCCGGGGGGAAATCCCCAAGGTCTGTGGCCCGCCGACGTCGCAGAGCATGTGCCGCTTCCGTGACGGAGGCGCACAGGCCCCCCGGGTGTGCCTCCCAGGTCCTTCCCTGCTGCCAGACGCGGGGTGGCTGCTGGCTCAGCTGCCTTGGAAAGCGGGTTAATGGAAGGGGAGCCCGACCACGGGAGCTGCAGTTGTGATGGATCTGTGGCAGCTCTGGGTGCAGGCGCAGGGTCCCCAGACTCAGGAGCCCGGTGTTGCCCGGTTGATGGTTTGTCGGGGGGCTTCTCAGGGGCGTTTGGGGTTGGGCACTGTGGAAGCAAGAGGCTGGCTGAGAGGGGCTTTAGGGTGCAGCTTCGGGGCAGGAAAGAACCGGCTGGGAGGGCCGGGTCCTGGGAAACAGGATTAGCCGCAGCCCTGGCCATTAACAAAAGTAAAGGCAGCTGTGCTGTTGAAGCGTCAAGATCCGTATTAAGTGAAATATGCTTCTTGGGCCAGCTCAGCGTTGGGCAAGCTTTTGAGCAAGCCGGGCCGTTCTTCCCTCTCTGGTTGCCCGCAGCCCCAGGACTGGCTGCAGGCCCGATCGTCCACCGATCGTGCGCGCCCAGGACCCCGCGTGAGCGCCGAGGCCCGGCCCGACTCAGAGCTCAGGCCCGCTGCCCACGGGGCTGCCTCACCCGGCGTGCCGCAGTTCTGCCTGCCCGGGCCCCCGGCATCGGCAGTGCGCAGGCGCCCCCCCCCCCCCGCCAGCAGAGGCAGGGGAGGCGCATGAGGCCGGGAGTGTCCCAGACTTGTGGGTGATGTGCTGGTGCCCCGTGCAAAGAGCACCTTCCTGTCCCGAATCTTCCGCCAATCGGTTTCCTGAGATGCTCTCTTTGGGTCCTGGCATTATGACAGGGAGATGATGTCTGCTGCACCCCATACATGATCCAGCACACCTCTGCCCTTTCGCCTTTGCTTTCCCCCAAGCTAAAGCCCAGTTATTGTGGCCACTGCAGCTGGATGACCATTTTCACTGCTCTTCTCTGCGCTTTTTCACTCAATGGCCTGTTTCAGGAGAGGCAGCCAATGTCCTGCAAAGCACCGTTAAGGGGGCAGATTCGGTGTGCAGCCCAGAAGCAGGACCAAGCACGGAGCGACCGTCCTCGGAGCAAGGCCTGGGAAGCAGAGCAGATGTGCCAGTGCCAGAGCCAGACCTGGAGGGCTCCTCTCCCCGCTGGTGCTTGGCTCAGCTGCAAGGCGTTCGAGCTCGCCGGCCACAATCCTGCTCATGAGGAGGAGCTTTCTCCTGAGGAGCCTGTCTCGCGGGGGCCCGGCTTGCCTCTGCCGGTTCTGGCTCTGAGAGTTCTAGCCCCCCAAGGAGGGCCCTTCCGGCCTCCGCTGACATCCTCTTGAGTCAGCAGCGCCCAGTTGTGCGGCACTTGCCACCTGGGATCAGGCCACGGGGAATCTGTTTTTTTTTAATAAATTTTATTTGAAATTATAATCCTAAAAACAAAAGCTAAAAACAACATCAATCATCAAAAACATCGGGCCCGCTGGGCCAGCCCCCACATTTTTTTCCATTTATGATAACTTAAAAACACATTTAAATCTATACAAAGTCCCGTTTCTCTAGCCAATGATAAAAAGACTCCCACGTTTGATAGAAGTCGGCCACGGGGAATCTTTATGACGAGATCCGGGACCGCATCTGTCCTTACTGGGACTCTGCCCTGGTGGGCTTCTGGGCATGCCCTGCCCAGCCGGGTTCCTGTCTGGTGAACTCAGGCGCGTGAGCTAGCCCAACGCGCTGAGGGCCGCCGCCGCACCCTCACTGCCCCGCGTCTGCTGTAACGACACACAAAGTTATTAGGAGGGCGAGCACCCGGAGGAGGGCCTTCTCTGCGGTGGCGCCCTGGCTATGGAATGCGCTCCCCAGAGAGGTCTGCCTGGCGCCATCATGATATGTTTTTCAGCGCCAGGTTAAGACCTTTTTATTTAATTAATATTTTAATAAGTTTTAATATTGAATTTTATCATCATATTTTAATGGCAGCCAGAGTGGGTCGTTAATTAATTTATGTTATGTTAAATATTTGTATTTTATTTGTGTAAGCTGTCCTGAGGCTCTTGCAAAGGACAGCATACAAATACTTGAAAGAGCATACAAATATTTGAGAGAGAGAGAGAGAATGAATTTTAAATAAAGGAGCCAGGCATCCTTGGGCTGCCGGCCGAGCTGCTCTCGCTCGCAGGGGCCTTGCTCTGTGGCTGCAACGGTCACCACGAGGGCCTGTGTGACAAAGAGGCTGGTTCCCCGAGCAAGCGATCTGTGTGTCTCCTTTGGGCAGGATGGGCGCCTGTTTCCCCAGAGACGATGGGCATTTGGATAGGTGCCAGCCTAAATCTGCCCACGTGTGGAGCCATGAGGTCCTCCCAGACTCTCGCGGCTGCTCCTCCTGCGTGGGAATGGTGCCGAGATCCGGCAAAGGGCGTGTGGGAAGTGTCTGGGTGAAACTGGATGAGTGCCCAGCGGCTGACCCTGTTCCTTCTCAGCGGAATGGGCGTAGTTTTCCCTTGCTTTGGCTGGGTGTGCAGAGGAAGAGGAGGAGGGCGGTGCGGATACTCGGCACGAGGAAGGCTGTGACGCCTTCTTGGGCCCCGAGCCTTCCCTCCCCGATCTCGGACCCTGTGAAGGCAGGCGCAGCGCTGATGGCCGGGCTTTCCCCCCCAGGTGCCAGTGACGTTCGACGACGTGTCGGTCTGTTTCAACGAGAAGGAGTGGGAGAAGCTGGAGGAGTGGCAGAAGGAGCTGTACAAAAACTTGATGAAGGGGAACCAGGAGTCCTTGATCTCTCTGGGTAACGCTGGGGCTGCGGCTGGCTGTGCTGGGCAGCCCTCCCGACTGGCCTGGCCGGGGCGCATCGGCCCGAGTGTCCGGCCGTCCTCGCCCCAGGCGCCGCCTCCGTCCCCGAGGCACTCTGTTGTCCCTGCTACTGCAGACAGTGGGCTTCGGCTGTGTGAAGCTGCTCCCGCTTGCATGCGTTTCAGAACGGCGGGCCCCTTGCTGTGCAGCTGCGGCCCGGGCTGAGCCTCGCTCGCCCTCTCTCCTGTGCACGCCGCTTCAGGGGCCGGGATGGCCCGTACGGGCCGATGGGAGACTGTGCAGATCCGCTCGAAGGACGGTTGTGCGCCTGTGGCCATTCTTCACAGCCTCTGGGAAAGAACCCGACTGCGGGTCCCGCTGTTCCCAGAATATGTCTTGGGAAGGCGGGCGCCTCATCCCAGCCGATACCTTGGCACTGTTTCCGAGGGATGCAGCTGGGCGGAATAAGGCTGCGCGGGTCTCTGCCCGCCGTGGGACCCGGCTCGGGCTCGGTGGCGTCGGAACAGTGCTCCCGGTGAGCAAAATCGTACCCGTGGGGCACGTCCCAAGGCTCCGGGGCTTCCGGATGGGGGCTCCTGCCATGACCAAGCAAAGGGATCGCGTCGTGACGGTGCCTTTTTCTCCTCAACAGGATGTTGTGTTATGGGAAAGGATGTGTGCGGGGGGACGGGGACGGGACGCGGGGGGTTATGAGCAGAAGTTGCGGAATCTGCCCCCTCCCCCATAAAATGGCTGTTTGCGGCAGAACAGAAAGGCCTTTTGGGAACTGTCTAGTCCAATGAGCAGCGGCCACCCTCACGACGCCCAGCCCTTGCTATATTCCACCTTGAAAGCTCAGTCAGAAGGAATCCCGTCCCGTCCCGTCCCGTCCTGCGTGTTTTGAATTCTGAATATGAAATGCACACGAACGAGCAGTGCTCTTTCGGGACATTATCCCCGCGAAAGGAGGTCCCTTCTCCCTCCAGCCGTTTCATTTCACTTCCAAATCTATCACAGGTAGAAACTCGCTTTGATTTGAAATAAAATCTCGTTATTCCTGATAAGATGCTGAGCAACGAAGGACTGGCTCTCGGTCGTTCGGTTGCCGGGGCTTCTGTGCATAGTGATCGATTAGATAGATTAGATAGATTTCAAGGAACTGCCCCCTTCTCTGCCAGGGTCTTGCCTCTGCAGACTTTCTTCCCCGCCCTGGTGCTGTTCTCAAGCACGGCCAGGCAAGCACAGCATCCCCGTGCCCCACAGCCGGCGTCTCCCTGGCGCAGGGAGAACGGAAGCAGCCCTCCCTGGCTGCCCGCATGTCCAAGCCCCCTGGCCTCTTGCGGGAGGTGCTGTTTAGCAGTCCTCCAACTGTGAGCCCCCCCCCCCCCCGCTCTCTTCCTCTGTGCCGCAGACTATGCAATTTCCAAGCCCGGCGTTTTAGCCCAGACGGAGCCAGGCGCCGACTCGTGTCTTGGAGAGGAGCGAGACGCAGAAGAGCCGGGCAGGCCGCCGGATCCCACAGCAGGCAAGTGAGGCGAAGGGCTGCCTTGGGGGCCCGTGAGCTGCGCTGGTGCTGCACGGTGGGTCTGCCTGCCTCGGGTGGGGCCACCTTCAGTCCGAGGGCCAAATTCCATGTCGGAGACTTCTTGGGAGCCACGTTCCTGGATGGGGCCGGAGGCCAAGGGCCGGCCTTTCGTGGCGTAAAGCTCTCCCCGCCGGTCGTGTCGGGCTTGTGCAGGATTGTGGGGGGATGCACAGAGCTGGGAGGGCCCTGCAGCAGTGGTGGCTGGGCAGAGGAAGGGGCGCGGCTCCCTTGAGGACCCCTCCGGGGCCAGATCGGGCCCTGGGCCAGGGGTTGTCCCCCATCCTCGCAGGCTGCCGCAGAGGCGGTTGGATTGCGGCAGGTCCCAGCAGGTCAGCCTGAAGAGCCAGCCAGGATGGGCCCAGGCGGTCGGGGAACCGGTGCTCCCCCGACCAGGAGGCTCCTGGGAAGACTCTGGGCCAGCCTCTGCCTCTCAACCTCACAGGGCTGTTGCTGTTACCGGGATAAATGGCAAGGGGGAGACCCTAAGAGGCCCCCCTCGCAGAGGCAAAAGGCAGGGTATACGCGGAGGGCCGTGATACTCCTGGGCCCACTGAAGCCTGAGCGAGCGGCAGCAGTGCTGTTTCTTGCTTTCACGCCACAAAGGGGTATTCGCACGCCGGTCCTCCTGCTTCTCTGGCCGAGCAGCGACCTTCCATATCAGCCGACGCTTCTGGGCCATCCACAGGGGCGGCCCCCCATGGGGGGCACGTGGGAGTCAGTCTCCCAGATTGCAAAGGCCTAAAGGGCATGTTCCAGCCAGAGGAGCCTGCATCACTGTGGCACCTGGCGCATGCGGGGAGTTGGAGGCCTTTTCCATCTAAGCTTGCGCAGGATTGCACCCTGATTGCGAAGGAAGGAAGGCCCCTCTTCTCGCGGAGGCGAGCAAGCAGCATGTGGGGGGGCAGTGGAGCGAAGCCCTCCGGGTCCCTGCTCGGGAGAAGCGCCACCCCCCCCCAGGGACCGCTCGGGGCCTCGCCTCGAGTCCCCCCAGCATCAGCTCGCCCGAATGCAGCCTCTGTCTTCCCTGCATCTTCACGCGCTGCTGGGAGACCACCGCCGGGTAATGGGGAGGGGAGCAGGGCTGGGCCCCCTGCTTCTCAGCGAGCGAGGGGGCAACGTGGGGGCCCAGGGAAAGCCACGGGGGGACCCTGGCAGCCCCCTCGCCACAGACGTGGCTTCGGCAAGCCTCGCGAGGGAGGACGAGCGCCCCGGAGAAGCTCCCCGTGACGTGGGCCCCTGCGCCCAGAGCGTGGGGCTGGGTCTCCACCCCGCCATTTCGCTCCTGGCCCTGCGATAGATGGGGTGTCGCTGGGGCCCCCCGCTGCTAAAGGGCTGCCTTTGCTCCCCGCCGACTGCTGCAGCAGGCATCCGGGTGGTGATCAAGACGGAGGAGCCCCACTCCGACGACTGTCCGGAAGACCTGGAGCAGCACCAGATGTCCGGGAGCTCCGAGGGGGACTTCCAGGGCCTGGACCAAGAGGCCACCTGCGGAAGCCCGTACAGCGCCGCCACTCCTCTGGGAAACTTTGCAGGGAACAGCCTCGACGAGGCGAACGAGTACACCGTGGGCTTCGGGGAGATCGAGCGCGTCACCGTCCAGCACGGCAGCTGCACGGGTAGGGCTCCCCGCCCGCACCCCACTTTCCAGGCCCTGGCCGACTCCTGCCTTGGGAGGCAGGAGCGCACCCCTTCTTCGTCCTCAGAACGGCCGTCTCGTTGCCGGGCCGGGGGGAGGCCTGCGGCTGCTCTGCCGGGGCCGTGACGGGACCCCCGGCGGAGGCCGGCTTTGGACGCGGGTCTTCAGTCCTCTTGTGCTCATTCAGCATATTTTCTAGCTTTTGCACCTGCTTGTTGAAGCCTATTGCGGGGGGTAATTTGGGGTCCTTCACGGGCAGGGGGATGGACCTGGTGGCCTTCTGACCCCTTCCAGTCCTGCTCTTCCAGGACTCGGTGATTCTGTAGTTGCAGACCCCTGACCAGGATGGCTTCCTGGGACAGGAGCACTTGCCCCAGTAGGACTCTCCCGGCAGAGAGGCCCTTTCGTGCACCGTTTATCCAGTCCCGGGGCAGCTCTTTCCCTTCTCCTTAGACGCAGTTTTCCTGACGCAGCAACTTCTGCAAACTCCAAAGCAAAATCAAAGCTCCAGTCAAGGACTTAGGTGCAGCTTGCATGCCTTTTTTCAAAAAATGCGGAATTCCAGAACTTCTGCAGTCAGGGCATTGTAGCAACTTAAGACTGTCAACGAGTCTTTCTTGCTCTTTCTGACAAATTTCGAGCCCCAAATTTGCTTCAAAGAAGCTTCAGATATTATTCTTCTCAGCAAGTGATGCACAATGCTTTGCTCTTGTTTTCCCTTCGAAGATGACGGAATTGTGATCAAAATGGAAGAGGAGGAGGAGGAAGAGGAGGAGGAGGAGGAAGAGGAGGAGGAGGAGGAAGAGGAGGAGGAGGAGGAAGAGGACCCCGTCAGCCTCGAGCCCCGCGGACTCTTCTCTTCCAGAGCGGAGCCCCCGTGCTCGATCAACTGCAACGTGGATGTGAGGCGGGAAGATAAGCGGGTCGTGAAGCCCCCCCGAGCCACGGTGGGCATCTGCGCCCCTCTCTGCGAGAGGGACAACGGCGTGGAGCCGCGGCCGGCCACCCTGCAGCAGCGGAACCGGGCGCGCGAGCGGCCGTACATCTGCCCCGAGTGCGGGAAGAGCTTCATGCTGCGCATCAACTACATCATCCACCAGAGGAACCACCTCAAGGAGGGGCCCTACGAGTGCCACGCCTGCGACCTCAGCTTCCGCATCAAGCAGCAGTTCCTGCTGCACCAGCGCCTGCACACCACGCGGCGGGGGGTGGCCCCCCCGCCCCGCCGGGGGCAGGCCTACCCGGACAAACGCAGCCTCAAGCCGCAGCCCCGGCCGCCGCCG
Organism: Varanus komodoensis; assembly: GCF_004798865.1. Lineage (NCBI taxonomy): Eukaryota > Metazoa > Chordata > Lepidosauria > Squamata > Varanidae > Varanus > Varanus komodoensis. The sequence continues at coordinate 972,551 of NW_025335289.1, forward strand.
GCCCCGGCGCCGCCCGGGAAGCCCTACAAGTGCAGCGAGTGCGAGAGCAGCTTCAGCCACAAGTCCAGCCTGAGCAAGCACCAGATCACGCACGTGGGGGAGCGGCCGTACTCCTGCGGCGAGTGCCGCAAGAGCTTCCGGCTGCAGATCTCGCTGGCCATGCACCAGCGGGCGCACGCCGGCAAGAGCGAGCTCTCCTTCATCTGCCCGCAGTGCGGCAAGGCCTTCAGCCGCCCCTCGCACCTCCTGCGGCACCAGCGGACTCACACCGGCGAGCGGCCGTACAAGTGCAGCCAGTGCGACAAGACCTTCAGCGAGAAGTCCAAGCTGACCAACCACTACCGCGTCCACACCCGGGAGCGGCCGCACGCCTGCGGCGAGTGCGGCAAGGGCTTCATCCGCAAGCACCACCTGCTGGAGCACCAGCGCATCCACACCGGGGAGCGGCCCTACCACTGCGCCGAGTGCGGGAAGAACTTCACCCAGAAGCACCACCTGCTGGAGCACCAGCGGGCGCACACGGGCGAGCGGCCCTACCCCTGCACGGAGTGCGCCAAGTGCTTCCGCTACAAGCAGTCGCTCAAGTACCACTTGCGGACACACGTGGGCGAGTGAGGGCCGCCCGCCCCCGGGCCCGGGCATCCGGGGACACAGGACCGGCTGGGGCGGGGAGGACGGTCCCGCGCATGCCCTCCAGCCCCAGGCGCACAGACGCATGGCCTCTTCCTTTCAGTAACGGGTTTCGGAACCGAGCTAACCACCCCGTTGGCACGTGGCACCGGCCAGACCTGGATTCTGCTCCTTGCTTCTGCCTCCCTTGCCCCGTTCTGTTCTTTTTGATAATAAATGTGGAATCTGATTTTATTTGGTAAGCAGATGCTTCAGGTTCTGGGTTTGTTTCATGAGCTGCCAGCGTGTGGCATTCTGGGAAAACATCTGTGTGGAACGAGGAGGACGGGGTGCTGGTGGGGTGCCTACCGATTCCCCTCTTGAGAGCCCCCTTGGATGGAGGCTGCACAGCTGGGCCCCCAGAATCCCCCAGGCTTGCTGCTGGGACTGGTTCCTCCTGAGGCATCCTGCCCACGGGGCGTCTCTGTGTACGGCTCCTGTTGGGCACGGTAGCTGCAGTTTGGATCATCCTGTACATTTGGCAGAAGGCGAGACGTTCCTGTTTCTCTTTCTTCTGGAGGGAAGGCAGGTGTGTAAATACCAAGGAGGTGGGGAGGGAGGTGTGTGCTGTGAAGACCCCCCCCCCCCGTTCATCTCCTGAAACCTCCACGGTTTCTTCCTCTCGCTAAAAGCAGATAGCAAACCGCTGGCGGTTTGTGCTTCGCTGCTTTACCTCGAGTCCGGCGATGGGTCTGCCTTGCCAGGCTGGCCTGCTCTGGCTGGCAGCCATGTCCCACGGCAGCCTTCTCCAAGCGAGCGCCATCCAGACACGTGTGACCACTGTCCCAGACTGGCTTCTGCAGGGTCTCTCCAGGCCACGCCACGCCACCTGAGCTACCCGGAGCTGCCGGGCCGGGATGTGGCGGCCTGGGGGACGTGTCCCGTGTCTCCTGGGCTCAGCTGCCCCTCTTCTGCCTGCAGGCAGGCAGAACCTGGGTCACTCTGGCCAACGGGCAGAGAACTGGGCTCTCGGAACCTGCACTGTATCTAATGCATCAAGAGCCCACGAGGATCCGTCACCGAGATCCTGAGCTTTCCCGCAGAAAAATGGAAGTGGCCACTTCTTCTCCATGACCTCCGAGACTTTGAGCAGAGCGGGAAGTTCCATGGCGAGCTCAGACGTAGCTGAACCTGGTTCCTCCCCTGGCCTCCGATGCGTTGTGGGGAAGAGTGCTTAGAGGTCACCGTAGCGACATACGCATGGCGGTTGTTGTATACCACACTGCCCCCCCCCCATCGGCTTTGTGGCACTTCTTGTTGCGATGATGCAGCCAAGTGCATTTCTTGGCTGCCATATTCAGCCCAGATGGCCGGCTGGGGAATTCTTTCCTGCCCCTGCCATCCCCCAATCCTGGCAAGCCTGACCTTTTTATTCAAATGTCATTTTAATTGTTCATAGTATTTATTCATTTTATTCTTTGGCCAGGGCGACTTAATTTATACTGTTAATTTATATTATTCTATGGAAGTTTATTTATGGATGTGAGCTGCCCCGAGGCTTCGGCGAATGGGGCGGCATCGAAGTCTCCTAAATAAATAAATAAATAAATAATTCTTCAGCCGTCCTCCAACAATCCCCCACTGCCTGGGGTAGGCCAAGCCTTGGGCCCAGGGTGCGGCCGACACAGCAGCTCCTTAGCCCCCGCTGGAAATGCCACGAGCACCCGCGTCGGAGTTCGTGGCACCAGGGCAAGTCACGCCATGGATCGCCCTCCGTGTTTGCTGTGCCACATGGGCTGCGGAGCGGTGGAGCTGGACGCAGTGGTTGGATCCCGCTGTCGGCGCCCTGCGAAGCCCTGTCCCTCGGGCCTCGCTCAGCCGAGACCGTCTTGGCTCCACGCCTCCCCCCGCTACAGAGCACGGTGGTGGCGGGTGGGTGCGTGCCCTCTCCCTGCCCCATCTGCCACTCTTCGGAATGGCGGCCTGGCAGCCCGTTCGTAGATGGGGGGGGCTCTTCCTCAGCAGCTTCCCCGCGATGCCGTGCCTCGCCGGCTCTGTGGGAGAGCAGGCAGGACTTGCTTTACCCAGACTGCGCGGGAGAGACGGTGCTGGCATTCCAGGCCCCCGTGGGTCCGCCAGGCTTCCGACTGGGATACCTGCGGCTCGGTTCTGCCTCCCCTCGCAGGGCTGGTGGCCCCGTGACGGGCGCGAAAAGCTCGCGCCTCGACCAGGAAGGCCCAGGGCTCAGCGTTCGTTCGGGCGTCCACCTTGTGGGTTCACCAGCAGCGGTCCGACGTGGTTCCCCATGCAGGAGGTCGGCGATGATGAGCAGAGGGTGTGGAACGGCCAGACTGACGGGATGGGGCCTCTGCCCTGCAGCCACTTGCCCTGGGGCCTGGAGGGGCGTCTGCCAAGGGCTCGCTGCGGACCTGCCGGCCTGGGGCGCCTTTGGTGGCCCCTCGCCAGGCCCGGTGTGCCCTGCGCTGCTCCCGTCCGGCCTGGCCGAACCCAGCGCCCTTCCGCCTCTCAAGGTCTGCTGCCGCCAGCACCGGGCCAGGAGGTTTGGCGGGCTGCAGCGGGGCGGCCACCGGCCGGGAGGGCAGTCGTCCCGCGGGCAGCCAGGCGCTTCGGCACCCGGGGCAGAGGCCGCCGGCGCCCCTCTCCCGCTGGAAAGCAAGCCGGCCCCAGCAGCAAACCAGAGGGCCGACCCTGCCGGCCTCGTTCGGGCACTTGCCCAACGCCTCGCGGGGCGCGGGAGGCCAGGCCTGTGACCCTTGGGCCTGCTGGCCGCAACCGCGAGCTGCCGGCCGCGCCTCTGGAGCGCCCCAGGCCGGGGGGGGGGAGTCTGCTCAGCGGATTGACGGGATTCACAACCCGGTGGGGAGAGCCGAGAGACCTGCCGCGGCGGCGAGGAAGGTGCCGCAGGCCGGAGGCACGCGAGGCGGCGCCACCACGGATAAGGCGCTGCCCCGGCCCGGCCCGGCCCGGCCCGGCCGCGCAGGAAGGGCGCGGGCGGCCTCCGTCCGCAGGGGGCGCTGCGGGCCCGGGCGGCAGGGAGGCGCGCAGGAAGGCGCTTCCTGGCGGCCCGGCGGCGCATGCGTGCCGCGGCTGCCCCCCTCGCCTTTTAAAGCACCCGGAGCTGCGCATGCGCGCCGTCCGTGTCCGCGAGGGACGGCTGTGGTGGGTGCCCTTCTCCCTCGCGCCCCTCCTCT